>NW_025941071.1:7925-136524 GCF_000764305.2 Hyalella azteca
CCAGCAGCTATCTCAATCAATCGTCAGTTATGGAAAGATCGGGTTCCAAAGGCCGGATCCCTTGTGAATCAAGTCACGAAAAGTTCAAGAATCGGCAACAGGCCATGGGCCTATTTCTTCAATGCCGACACTGCTATTCTATTCTATAACAATAGTTATTGTAACGCCTTCCTCGAAGGACGCTACGCCTAGAACGGTTCAGCACTAGTTACACCTCCTGACGTACTGAGCTCTAGGCTTAAAAGGAGGTTCAATAATTTATACTAATTAAGTTTCTTCGTTTAATAGTGAAGGAACTGAACAGTTACAATTATTGAATATATCTGAAAAAACACGAAAATGAGTACATAAAACAAACTATAGCACGGTCGTGACAAATGTAAGAGAATCTCAAAAATACATCGGAAAATACACAAAAAGCTTATGAACTAGGAACACTGAACAGGTAAACCGACCCTGGTCGCGGACAGAGTAAAAGTGGCCGGCGGAGATACGTGTACCTAAATTGCTTACGCTAGCAAGTGTTGCCATATGGGCATTTCGCACTACATAATCGCTAAATTAATGAGCTGCGGCTACAGTTATCATAGATCAATAAAAATGACTCCTCGCTAAACTTCAATGGAACAGAACAGTAAAATAGTCATCATCAAGTTGAATTATCAAAATATAGTAGCGATGTTTATGAAATTGATAAAATTTAAAAAAATGGAAAAGCAAATTGTTAGATAAATGGAAGGGATATGATGACCCATCTCGATATCGCAGAAGCTGAACTAACATCAAGTTGAACTGAACTTAAGTTAACCACACATTAAGTTTAAAATGAACAAACATTGAGTTCAAAATGAACAGACATTGAGTTCAAGTTGTTTGAGATATTTTACTTAATAAAGTGACATGAATTTATATATAACAAAACAAGATTTGATAAAATTAAAGAGAGACGAATGAAAACAAGTTACACAAGAAAATTTTTGCGGAACAAGAATTATACAATGATGCTAAAAAAGTATATAAGCCTCTAATTGAACCGTTCACCAAATGCTAGAAGAAACTAAGCAAAAATGGTTAGCTCTGAAAGATGCTCCCAGAGAACTATTAACAATCGAATCTGCTAAAAGATTGGCAGTAAATCCACCAGACTCAAAAGAATCCGACTCAAAAGGACTAGCTACTTACAATCTTTTCATTCAGCCGAATTTTTTTAAAATCTAGCGTTCAAACCTGGATCTGAGTATGACAAAGCTTATGGCATAAAATTTGATGGTAAAAACGTTATGCTAGGAGATACAATAATTGTCAGCATCTAAGGTAATGATTTAGAGATTGGTAATGAAGTTTTTGAAGGAACTGTTGGCTTATGGGAGCTACTAACAAAACAATCCCCTGAAAACTATGAAGAAAATAATGTGGCAAATTATCTAACGATTTTGAGTCAGACTAAGGCTCATCTCAAGCTGGATGGAACAATTAAAGCAAACAAAGGAGAGAAGTACAACAAATTCTTCAAATCACTCTATAAAGCGATGCAGAAATAAAATGAACGTTATGAAGTTACTAGAATAACAGCTGCGCATCCCGCATCGTCTAGGGATCGAGCTCCGGAATCAAGACCAGATACTGATTCAGATGTTCCAGGATCAGGAATAATAGTTATAACTTCTAACGTCAATGATACTGTTGCAAGACATCAATATTATTGTTATTTGGCTTTATAAACGAAATTTATTTATTGATCGTGATGTTAAACAATTGAATGATTTTTGTTTAAGAAAATTGAATCACAAAAATTAGTTATTACCGGTGGAAACAGTGATATATGACACGAATTTCACGCCAGCAATAAATTGGATACAAACAAATTTCATGAATGGCATTGGTGGGACTGAATATGTATCACTCCATCCCGAATATCGATGAGACAAATAATATAATATTTTAATATTATATTATATGTCCCATATAATATGTATCATATAATATAATGTATATTTCTGTAAAATATTTCTGTTGGGAAAAATGGTATAGTAATCCCTATAACTATACTATATACCCTATATAACTATATATAACTATAACTGCTGTGAGAAAGAGAATATCGATAATTATATCAAAAATGCATACGGAAACGAGGACTCGATTGATATAAGAGCGAACACCAATACTATGCGTTATAACTATTCGTGATCCTGACTTGAAAATTTATTTCAACAAACCCAACAGTTTACATACTCTTTTAGGCTTTGATAATTGAGTTTTGGAAAGTGTTGTAGAACATGAAAGCACAAATGTAGTAAATATAATGTCTGTTAATGCAATACTTGTTCATTGCAGTATAATCAAAGGATCGTATCTCAATGGTGATTTTCACAATATCGTGTATACATTTTTCCCAACGTTCCCCCAGGATATACAATTGTGGAAAACCCTAGTCAACCAATTCATCTAACCCGTAGATCAACCTTCAGTTCATAATTTCCGAATTAGGTTAACAGGTCAAAATAGAAATCTCTTGAACACCAGATATGAAGAAATAACAGTACGATTGCATTTAAGGTCGAAAAAAAAAAATTAAATTATCTTTAGAAAATATTGTTTATAAAATGAAATACTTACAGTGGGACGAAACTATTCAAATTGATGAATCAATTCATAAAGTTGAAACTCATGATTATGAGCCTCAAATTAGACTGATTTAAATCGTGAACACAATGAAAGCAAGATTATTATTCAGAATCAAGATCAGTTTCTACTACCATCGGACAGTTGCCTGTACATCGAAAGGACTCTAACGAAAGAGGATGGTAGTAATTATAACTTCAAAGGTGATAAAATGTCAGTTCTCGATAATGATCTGATGTTTTGATTCGATCGAGTATCGTATAGAATTGGGAATGAGGAAATTGAGGGCTATAGTTATCCTGTAATTGCCACAACTCTGATAGGATTGACAACATAGCAACGAAGCACCGAAGAAAGTATGATATTCTTCTGGATTTTTGTTCTGCTACTTACAAATTTTCTTATTGTTACTCACTGCTACTTACAAAAGTTTTTATTGTTACTAACTGCTGTAGCGGGAAACTACTACATATAAACCTTTCTTGTCTCTGCCAGCGGGCCCTACGGTTCGTGGACGATTGAAACAACTAAAGATGAAGTTCAGGCCAATGTTTACTCAATAGATTTGCAGTAATTACTTGAAAACGCAAAATACAATTACACTTGAGAGGTCCGGATGACGAGGAACGTTGATACAGCAGAGATAGGCACAACACTGGGAATGATAAAGTCGCTGCCTACTAGAGTCAGACTACATCCGCACACAGTTCCGCTTGTACATTTTACTCGGCACTCTTTCAAGGAGTGCGGAGGCTTGAAACTTAGTACACAAAACGAGGCCAATATCAGGCCCGCTACACTGCTACTTACAGAAGTTATTATTGTTACTTACTGCTATTTACAAAAATTCTTCTTGTTGCTCACTGCTACTTACAAAATTTTTATGGTTACTTACTGCAACTTAAAAAGTTCTTATTGTTACATACTTCTACTTACAAAAGTTCTTATTGTTACTCACTGCTACTTACAGAAGTTTTTTATGGTTACTTACTGCTAAAAAGAAAAAACTTCCAAAAATCTTATTGTTACTCACTGCTACTTACAAAAGTTTTTATGTTTACTTACAGCTACTTAAACATTTTTGTTGTTACTTGCTGCTACTTACAACAGTTCTTATTGTTAATTAATGTTACCTAAAAATATTTCTTGCTAAGAGACTGTATTATAAATAGAAACACAGCATAAAAATGTAAAGGACTAATAAGGTTGTGTATGCATAAAGACACATTCCATTGTTCTCAATAAATCGTATTTTATTATTTTCCTTTCATAAGGCATAGAATTGTTGAAATTAACACTAATCTTGAAATTTTTTGACATTCCAAAAAATAATAAAAATGTACTTGCGTGTTCTAATCACAACAATTTTACAATCAACAAAGCCATTCGATTAAATTGATCTTTATTAGGAAATTTTTACGTAAGTGAATTACCATCATTTCAAGTTGATTATCGTTTGCACGCGCACTAAAATCTTACATCGCTTTGCTTAAGCCATATAAGGCAATTAATGTTCTTCACATCTATGCCGTTTAAGCCTTCATTTCAACTCAAGCAGCCAATAAGAGAACCCGAGAGTGTTTGTGGAATTTGCTGTAATTTTAAAGAATTCGCATGCTATAATGTGGTGGTTGTCACGTAAATAGGTATTAAAAAGAAATAGATACGCTTTAATCAATATTTCTATTTTAAACTCTGTAAATTGCTCATTATGAAGTAAAACAAATAAAAAACATTTAAAAGCCACGTTTTCTTAACGAACAAAAAATAAAAACATTAACTCTTACATAACATTTAAATTATGTAGAACGTTATGAAATGTTATGTAAGACTTAATGTTTTTCTTTTTTCTCCGTTAAGAAAACGTGGTTTTTGAAAGTTTTTTATTTGTTTTATTTCATTGTTTTTAGTTTTGTAACCACCAAAAAAACGTGGTTTTTTAAAAATGTTTTTTTTTATATTTATTTATTTTCTACTTTTTAGTTTAGCAGTTTTAGCAATTCAAATCATTTTCCAGGGTTGGCAACTCTGGATGTTTGACAAAAAAGCCCGATTCCCAACCGTGAATTTTTAGTTCTTATTTTTATTTTTTAAACTTATCACTTCTGATGATCAAATCTTGAATTGTTAGATAGCACAAGCATGCATGCCAAATTCAAAGTTTCTAGGATCTTCAGAAGTGCGCTTAATTAAGGTTTGAATTTTTGATGACAGACAGACAGACACGAAGCGAAAATAAGAAAAACGTGGTAAAAACAATTAAAATTGAACAAGCTTGTTATGCATTACTGGACATATATTTTGTAACGTGTACCATGCTTCTACTAGTATCATTCCTAACGACTTGCATTTGTGATTCTTACCCTTATGGTTTTAGTTATAATACGAATGATCGTTGCTAGGATGTTGCGGTGAGGACCTGCACGATTAATGAACAAACGATTAGCTAGCTCATCCTGTCGATCGTTGCTAGGATTTGAATGAACGTTTTAAGAGCTCGTCGTCTTACCGATCATTGCCGTGATGTCGTGGTTAGTGTGAAGCTAATTAATTAGTACAAAAATTACAAATTTTTTACGAACTCGAATGCTTAGTTCTTGCTACACGATTCAAATAACAATCCTGATAACATACATTTTTTATAAAGGCTCCCGGTAACCAGAACTTTTACGTACTGTAAGAAAACCTGCTCGATCGCTAACAATTCTTCTTTAGGCTTACAATAAAAAATTTTGAATGCTTTTCTTGTCATTTTAGAGTCTATAATATTATATTTTGGGAAGGTTCAGATCATCATTTTTGAGCTATGAAAACGTTGCTTCTAAATTACACGTCCATTGTAGATCCATTTCGACTATAAATTTCGTCAATATCACACTTCCCATTGCTCAATTTGCTTTAACATCCTTTACGTAAAAAATCATAAGTTATGATATTTCAGTACACTTCTATGCATAAACCTCTATAATATCATTTGTATTATAATTCGATGGTAGCTCGCCTTGCATTTGGAGAAGCCAATGGTGACTTCTTGGGTGACACTGCCGAGGCCCAGAGGGTAGAAGTGAACCCTCTTGCCTCGGATGTGCTCGGGGTCACTCATGGTAGGGTCAAAGGAGTACACCTTAGGCACGAGGAAACAATTTAAGTTATATTCATACAAACCTTCACAGTTTGATTTCAGCCATACAAACCGTATATGGACAATTTTAAATTGGAACAGTAGTTGTTTTGTAATGTTATAAGTACTTCAACTTCATACATGCAGTGATTAATGGGCAAATGAGTCATTTATTTTATGGAAACCACCGAAAACCCTACGTTGATGCCATTTTAAATAGGTTTAATTGAATATATTGTGGATAAACCCACACGAGATAGCCTTAGCCGCATAAACTACAGCTATAGAAGAATAAGAGTTGATGTGTTGAAAAATTCTGATTTGATTGATATTGCTGATGATTATTTTTTTCTCTATATATAATGTTGAAGCTCTTTGTTATAGTTAAAGCTTCTTCTGACTGCATTTAGATTATTCATATTCAAGCTTTACAGCCAAAATGAAACATACAATTCATTAGCCATCATGAAAAACTCAAAATTTAAATGTAAAAACAGGGAAGTTGAAACCCACAGGCACATTGAAGCCTCACCCACAGTTCTATTTCCCACCTTTGTTTTCTCAAATAAATTATCACGAAACTTACATCACAGCCGTACTCCTCCATGGCGTCGTCAAAGCTCCACTCGTTGTTGATGCCGAAGGAGAGGACGGTGCAGGAGCCTGGAGTGGGCGCGACGCCTTCGTCCAGACACACTCTATACACTCCGTCATTTCCCAGCCAGAAATCATTCCCGAGGCCCCCAAATTGTTTCTGGGGGAATATTGGTGCCAACCTTAGAGAGTGAATTGGTTCCCAAGCCAAAAATAAATTATTTTCACTCTCTATCCAAAGATTAGGAAGACATTTGCAAAAAATTTTTACCATTTGCACGAATTTTGCCGGCATAATTATAGAAACTTATTAATTATTATAATTAATAATTATAGAAAGTCACTCAGTGCCATGTAGTCGTGCAAGACGACGACAATTATTTTCTAGAGAATATCGCTCTCAGTAGTAGCGCCGGCAAATCTCAACAAGATGGCCTGCCAGAAATAATCGTTGCAAATGACAACATATTTCAATTTACGCCTGATACATAATGCCAAGTTTTTAGATTTACTGTTACGCCAGTGACCCGCTTTTTTCATTTCAAACCCTCTTTCCAAAATGTTTTTTTTTCCAAGTTATTATTGCGTGCATAACAAGAATCACATGAGCCTACAATACCAGATTCATCTTCAGACAGGCAATGCATATTTCATGTAAAATATTTTGTATTGGTAATTACAAAGCAATATTCACCATATTCCGACAGGCGTCGACGGTTTCTCTGATGTAAGCGTAGAAATCCGTCCAGCTCGGCTGAATCTTTTCGTAATCCACGGTGTATTTACCGCCATCGCCTGAAACGTTCATCGCTCATCTGACATTCTTCATTCAAAATTTCCTGATATAAAATACTTGAAATTGCCTTACTGGAATTATCTGCTCAATTGCTTACTGGAAATGTTCTGAGACGAATATTTTTTACATATAAATGATATTGACTCACCTGGAATAGGTTGGAGGCTCTTTGAAGATAATACCGTGATGTTCCTGACACAGACAATAAGACATTAGAGTTTTGTGTAATAAGGGGCAATTATTTCTCCTTAAAAATAGTTTTTTTCCATTATTCATATTATATATTTCCATTGATGGAGTTTCAGATGATTTGAATTGTTCCTAAATAATATATTTCGTAAAAATTAATTTTTAGCTTCTAACACTGTTCCATTTGTTTCCGTTAGCATTAGTTTCCGTTAGCATCTCACAGAGACGAAGTGACAAGGAGGGACAGAAGAAAAGCAACAGAAATTAAAACACTCGAACAAGAAGTCGCTTACACGGGACGTCGGCCGCCCGCACGAGAGACGGAGGATGGAAATGTAAGGAATCCTGCCTACATAATAACTTAATGTAAGGAATTCTACTTATATAATAACTTAATGTAAGGAATCCTGCCTACATAATAACTTAATGTAAGGAATCCTACCTACAGAATAACTTAACCCCACAACTGAGACCTGCAGTCAGACATCGCGAGCTCAGGAGCAATCCCTATAGAGCGTGAAATCCCATAGGACTTCTGACGAGCACAGACGCGCGTCAGGAGTCCCCCCTGAGAGGTATTTACGAGTTCAAACAAGTTTAAAATAAGCGATAATAATTTTAAGGTTATGTGGTATTCTATTATGTATTTTTTCAAATATTTTCAGCGACTGTTGAGACTCGAGCAGTGGTTTGCGTCCCTTGTACCAGGTCATGCAAGTCTAACCAATTCAAGAAGTGAACGTACTGCTCCTGAGCCGTAAACTGACGGCATTTTTATAAACTGGCGGACAAGTTTTTTAGCTTCTGCGAAAGTCCGGCCGAATCTTTAGTTCTGCAGAAAATGTTTAGGTTTATTAGTCAAGTTATTTTCATATCATTTAAAATTCTTGGTAGCAGATAGTAATTTCAATGTTTATATTGTTTGAGTCCCTTAAGTAGCAAAATTTTACTGAATTCCTTAGCAAAACACGTTTCGTGAAATATTGAAATTCAGAACTAATTATTCGTCTGAACCTTCGACCGGTCAACAAGAGAAGGAAAGACGGCGGTTCCAACCAATTTATAGGCCCATTTTATCGTTTTTCACATACATGATTTTTTTAATTTTGCTATTTTGAATATTTAAAACATAATTTTTAGGTAAATGGTCAACACCAGTAAACTAAAATGAATTGTTTGGAATGATTTCATCTATGAGATAATTGCGGGAAATGAATAATAAATAATGCAAGTGACTTGCCTGCTCATTTTACAGATAGGCGAGAGGTGAGTTACCCTGAGGTGAGTTACACTGAGGCTGTCTCTTATACACATCTAGATGTGTATAAGAGACAGGTATTTACGAGTTCAAACAAGTTTAAAATAAGCGATAATAATTTTAAGGTTATGTGGTATTCTATTATGTATTTTTTCAAATATTTTCAGCGACTGTTGAGACTCGAGCAGTGGTTTGCGTCCCTTGTACCAGGTCATGCAAGTCTAACCAATTCAAGAAGTGAACGTACTGCTCCTGAGCCGTAAACTGACGGCATTTTTATAAACTGGCGGACAAGTTTTTTAGCTTCTGCGAAAGTCCGGCCGAATCTTTAGTTCTGCAGAAAATGTTTAGGTTTATTAGTCAAGTTATTTTCATATCATTTAAAATTCTTGGTAGCAGATAGTAATTTCAATGTTTATATTGTTTGAGTCCCTTAAGTAGCAAAATTTTACTGAATTCCTTAGCAAAACACGTTTCGTGAAATATTGAAATTCAGAACTAATTATTCGTCTGAACCTTCGACCGGTCAACAAGAGAAGGAAAGACGGCGGTTCTTAAATGCATTCATGAGTCCAGGTATAAATGTGTTCAAAATCATTCCAACCAATTTATAGGCCCATTTTATCGTTTTTCACATACATGATTTTTTTAAATTTTGCTATTTTGAATATTTAAAACATAATTATTAGGTAAATGGTCAACACCAGTAAACTAAAATGAATTGTTTGGAATGATTTCATCTGTGAGATGATTGCGGGAAATGAATAATAAATAATGCAAGTGACTTGCCTGCTCATTTTACAGATAGGCGAGAGGTGAGTTACCCTGAGGTGAGTTACATTGAGGTGAGTTACCCTGGGGTGAGTTACAATGAGGTGAGTTACCATGAGGTGAGTTACCATGAGGTGAGTTACCATGAGGTGGGTTACCATGAGGTGAGTTACCATGAGGCGAGTTACCCTGAGGTGAGTTACCATGAGGTGAGATTCCCTGAGGTGAGTTACCCTGAGGCGAGTTACCATGAGGCGAGTTACCCTGAGGGGAGTTACCATGCTGTCTCTTATACACATCTAGATGTGTATAAGAGACAGGGGTAACTCCCCTCATGGTAACTGACCTCCTTGTAACTCACCTCATGGTAACTCACCTCAGGGTAACTCACCTCAGGAAAACCTGTCTCTTATACACATCTAGATGTGTATAAGAGACAGGAGTTACCCTGAGGTGAGTTACCCTGAGGTGAGTTCCCATGTGGTGAGTTACCCTGAGGTGAGTTACCATGAGGTGAGTTACCCCTGTCTCTTATACACATCTAGATGTGTATAAGAGACAGGAGGTGAGTTACCATGAGGTGAGGTGAGTTACCCTGAGGTGAGTTACCCTGAGGTGAGTTCCCATGTGGTGAGTTACCCTGAGGTGAGTTACCATGGTGAGTTACCATGAGGTGAGTTACACTGAGGTGAGTTACCCTGAGGTGAGTTACCCTGAGGTGAGTTACCATGAGGTGAGTTACCGAGATGAGTTACCCTGAGGTGAGTTACCATGAGGTGAGTTACCATAAGGTGAGTTACAATGAGGTAAGTTACCCTGAGGTGAGTTCCCATGTGGTGAGTTACCCTGAGGTGAGTTACCCTGAGGTGAGTTACCATGAGGTGAGTTACCATGAGGTATAAAACTGATCGTAAGAGTTTAGTTTCTACGTACAACCTGCCACTTAATGAATCAGAAAAGGAAGAGAAGGTTCAAATAAGAAGTGGCAAAAATGTAGTAATCTATAAATGCCGAATTCTCATTGAGGGACGTCATTCGGTGAAAAAAATTTTGCATGTTTTTCCAATGCATATGAAAATATAGGAACTTCCTATGTATATGCAAAGGAAGTTTTCGTTGTCCACGTTATCGTATAGATTAGTCGATCATATCACAAAACCCAATATATATTGTTCCCATTCGCTGCCAACTGGTAATATACCTTGAACAAATAATTGAGCAGTGCATTTTAAAGTCAATCATTTTCTGTCAAGAAATATCTCAAACCAATAATAGCGCTACCAGAACTTCAATGGGTTCCTCCTTTCATCAGAGCTCGAAGATCAATCAACAGATCGAAGGAAGATATGCACGACTCTCGGCAAGAGACGTTCTCGCGTCAATTTGTGATAAAGAAATATTGGTCATAATAATATAACGCCTCTCAAAAATATCCTATCAATAACTCAAAATTACCAATTATTGCTGAAATTACCATAATTTTATTGCAAAAGTTATCGAGATAGCAAAAATTAGCGGAAATTGTTTTGATATTGGAGTTAATGGCCTTCCCAGGCCTGATGGCTTTAAATTCAACGTCGACGGAAAAAAATTTTTATTGTCTCAAAAATTTGCAAATTTTCGTTCCCGGATCCGAGTCTTATGCGTCCATATAATATGGAGAAAATATAAAAAACATAAAAAATTGAGATTGCGTCCGCGACATGTGAAAAATTTTTATTTCAATGAATGATACGGCAAAACGCTCATTTACTGCTCTGATTTGCAACTGTTAATTATGTTATGCCCTATTTTTGAGAGAAAAGATTTCGCAACTAACCTAAAGCGCAACTTATCTATTTCCCAAATCTTGCAGGGTTCATAGAAATTAATTATTAATTAGGATTTTTGGAATTAGCACGAATTTGATTGCTCGAAAAAATTAGAGTTAAATTTTGATGTGATAGAAAAAATCTGCTAAAAAAAACTCGATCAGCATTTTGTCAATTAAAGAATAGTTCGTCGAAAATATAATTAGTTCGGCAGATTCTATATTACAAAAGAAACTTGCGCCTGATAAAAAATTTATTCACTCGGTGTCCCCGTGATTTGCTTATACATAGTCATTAAACAAAATACAATTTATACATAATCGTCACACATATTATATTGAATACATGAAATACTCTACGAAAAGTTGGGCAGTATCGCTTGTCATTCTGCTGGTGTGTATTTACGTCAGGAACAAACATCAAGGACGACTGTGAATGCTGCGTGCTGTGCTTGCACCGACGCCCATGAATAGCAGCAGCAAACTAAGACTGGTTCTCGATCTCGCCACTGAGCTAAGATCAAGAATGTAGTTCAACCTTCAACTCCAATGCTTGAAAGCCTGCTAGATTGACCGCGACAAACCGTCTGTTTTTCTAAGGTCTGAACGCGCAAAAAATATATGGCGACACCTCGTACTTCCATTAGACTGAGTTTAGCTTCTCAGCAACGTGTGAAGTTTTCCATGCCAACATTAGATTATAATTAAAATGTGAGTTGTATACATTTTTTATTTACAGTCAGTCTACTAATCACTGACAAATTTTGGGGTAAATTTAGCTTAAATTTTCGATTTTCGTTCATTCAGAATGTTCAATCTCCTTTATTGGGCCTTCCTTTATTTAAAACGGAAAGCCCAAGCTATTTGCTATGCAAGCAGCTATACTCGAGCGATAAATAACTATGCAAGCATTTATCCAGGTTTTTATAAGGTAAGCTCATAATAACAGTTTCCTTTTTGCAGGCGTTTAATCAAATTTTATAGTCTGCAGAGTTTCGCTCATATTTTTTATTATGCTTGGTTTCAATTATGTTTTCGCTTCTGCTAGCTTGTAATCCAATTTTAGAATTTTCAAGCTTTAAATAATATTTTCGATTCTGCCAGCTTCTAATCATGTTTTCAATTCTACAATCTTACAATCATTGTTCTCTGAAAGCTTATAGTCATAAACAGAGCGGGTTCAGCGCTTATTAGGCCGTAGGCCTAAAGCCGATTCTTAACATCGCAGAACATTCGCAGCTTGTTGCGGTCTCGAACTCATATCTCAGTGCTCCAAATTCTGCTGTACTTAACCGCCCGGCCTCCTTGCCTATTCTGCCCGGAAACTGTCGCACAGAGTGGGATCCAACCAGCACCTCTCTGCGCCAGTCTCGGTACTCTGAACTGCATGTAACCGCTGGACCACCCTGCTCTGGTATTCATATTCCATTTATACAAGCAGGTAGTAGATACTTTCGATTCCGCATGTATCTAATGAAATTTTAGAATTCTTAAGCTTATTTTTTTGATGCTACAACCATGTAATCGTTTTCTCGATTTAAAATCTTTTTTATTTTGCAAGCTTGTAGCATATTCTATTCCGCAAGCACATAATCAGATTTTAGTATTAGCATGCTCATCATAATATTTTCGATTCTGCTAGGTTACAATCACGTGTTAATTGGGTAAGCTTAAAAGCATTGTTGCGGGCGAGCGGGCAACATATAACATAACATAACATATCATCGTGATGTCGGCAAGGAAAGTCTGTCGATGCAAGGAAAGCTCGTGAGTTCGAGTGATATTATTAAACAGGATCCACTAACATAAAATTTAGGAGCCGAGTTGTTCGACGCCGACGTAGGTTGTCGTCTGCGCCGTTCAACAAGGACTGTGTGGTTGGGAACGTGCAGGACTCAGATGTCGCTATTGTTCGTGGGGGACAGATATAATTAAAAAATTTTAAATACAGTGGAAAGACGCAGCACAATACAGGAGCGCAGTGAGATAGTAGCACTTGCCTTAAGGCAATTATTATGACAATGTTGCGAGACAGTTGTATCATACAGAATAAAATTATCTATTCGTGAAGGTAATATTTAAAAAAATAATTTCATCAATGAACATAATTACATGCGTATACAGAATAATAAGCGACATATGACAACTTTTTACTTTGCCCGTTACGCTATGCGTGACATTGTACAAGTTGCTACCAATTTTCTCGGTAACTGTGTAGGGGCCTTCAAAATTGGGGCGATGTTTCCAAAAAGCGTTCTTTTTTGGCATGTACCGGACAAAACATCCTTGCCCAAGAGACAATGAAGGCGGTTTCGACTTTTTGTTAGATTGATCCAAGAACGCATCCATGACCTCATCCATAATAGTTTTTATGTAAAAGCGGATTCGCGCAAAACGATGTGTAGCGACGCGATAATAGTCAGTATAATTATATACAGGGTCCTAATTGCGACCCGTGCTCTCAATCGCAGCGAGATGGCTATGATCGTAACCAAAAAGCAAAAAAAATGGTGCGTATCTTTTATGGTCGCATTGTGGTTTGTGTTAATGGCTGTCATGACTTCAGGGAGCCAAATATCCCGTTCGGAAAAATTCTCAGCATAAACGAAATGCTTCAGGACACACATGATTTTTTTATTTCTTCTTTCGGTCAAACCATTACTTGGGGCGTGATGTGGTGCTATTTCCACCTTTACAATACGGTAATAATATTATCGTAAAGACTCTTAATGAGTTCAAACGTGAATTCTTTCACATTGTTGGATATTAATTTCTTCGGGCAGCCGAACGCCGAGAAAAAGTGTGTTTCCCAAGCTGTTGCGATGGTCTCAGAACGCCGGTCCTCAATTGGGACAATGACCGCAAAACGGGTCAGGTAATCGGTAGTCAAAAGGATTTATTTATTCCGATTGCAAGTCCCTGTTCGGGTGCCATATATACGCCGTACTTTTCTATGCACTTTTAGGCGTATATGATTGAATTATTAACTACCTGAGGTATAGGAGCGGGTACCGTGAGAAACGAGGATAAATAAGGCACGAGTTAAGTACAGATTAGATACTTATTCTTATAGTGAATATATCGGCTTACAATAATTTATAGGTTTGGAGTGCTAAATGAGTAGAACGTCAACGCGTTCGTCTGGGGTTCGTACTTCCTTCTTCCGGGTTTCGTCAAGCTTATAAAGGCATTACCAAGGAGAAAAGTATCTACCGGGTGAAACAAGGAAGGCTAAAACAAGGATATGTTTTATCAACATCCGGATGAAAGAACTATATCTAACCAGGAAGAAATTATTCTAATGCGGAATGGTTTTAATTGAATGCAGAAAAAGTTAACAATTTTCCATCTTGCACTTGGAAGCTTCCGGAGCTGGGCAGCGCTACTTTGGAATGTAGCGGCGCTACCGCTACCGCTACATGCTCTAAATGTAGCGGGCGCTACCGCTACACCCACTAGATTTAACAGGCTGAGGTTGACAACATTGCACCGAAATCTTTCGTACAGTTTTATTCTGTAATTTATATTATGTATGTATCATGCTGGTTTTTAAATAACTACTAATATAATAAATACTAATATAATAAATACTATTAAGTAAAATCTAAAGGCTTTATCTATAAATGTAGCGGTAGCGCTGTAGCAGCAAAACCTCGTATCGCTACTTAAATATGTAGCGGTCGCTACCGCTACATTGCCTTAAATATAGCGCCGCTACCGCTGCCGCTACTGAAAATGTAGCGGCCGCTACATGAAGCGCGCTACTGCCCACCTCTGGAAGCTTCATAATCTTTTATCTAGCTTTCTTCATAGGACTTGCCCTTCAAGCCTGGAATTATACTCCAAAACTCTAGGTTCGGGCGCACGGCAGCAAGAAACAACCGCTTCATCACTTATTCATCTAGAAACTCGTGTGACCGTCTGATCTGTCTAAGAAGTTTTTTTCAACATGCTTAGAAAATTTCAGCTCCTTGTCAACATAAACTCAAAACACTTTTTCCACACTAGACTTTTCAATCAAAGCTCTCTCGTTGCAACCATGTCTTCTCATACTGTAATCTTGCTGCTCTTTGTTCTTCCCGAGGTGAAGTACTTTACACTTGTCAGCATTAAACCGCAGCTGCCACCATTTTCTTATTAGTTTTTTCAATTATTATTAGTTTTTTTCTTATTAGTTTTTTCTAAGCCGACGTCTCACGTGCCACCTTCAGTCTGGTGGACCAAAGAACCACCTGATGGAAGCCCACAACGAGACCATCACTCGTACGGTGCTGGAAGTAGAGAGTTCAAGGGCTAAAATCTACTCTCTACTCCATAAGAAATCGAGTGAATGTGAACGATTTTTTGTGTCAAATTTTTTAACGATCTGCTGGATTTGTTCAAAATCTACTGCTGTAAACTAGGCATGAAAATGAAGTTTCGTGAGATTATTTTTAACCATACTGAATTGGAAATTGAACATGATGGAGGTTTTCTGAAAGTGGCATGCTGCTCAGCTATTATCGATTTTTGGTGTGTAAATCAAACATCAATGTTGCGCTCAATTTGACGTCACGCATTTGTCAGTTTTATCCTTTAAAGTTTGTACTATACGCCTATTTTTGTGGCAAGATTTTCTGCTGTAATTATCGCTAGCTCGTATAACCCTATTGTTGCTTATTAGTTATTGCCTTTTATTGCATACGAAGCTGATACAGGCGTGCATAGGAAATATGGCGCTCTGTTTAATAAGTATTTTTGCCTTGTGTTTTCATAAGCGAAAAAATTAAAACCAATTTTTACGTATATAAGTTTTCCATTAAACTTGGGTGGATGAATAAAGAGAAGTAATATGAATAGCTTGTGAGCCTCCCAAAAGCCTCTTCAAAAAATTTTAGGAGCTGAATAAAAATTTTGTTCCTGTGGCATTTCATGATTCACATGTATCTTAATACACATTAAAAGAATTGTGACGAATTTTTTTATGCTGGTTGAATCACAATAATTCTTCGTGTGCCTACGATTGTTGAGTGGTGTGTGATTTTCCTAGATTTATTAATTAGAGATCAGGATTGCACTTTCATTTCAGTCTGTCAATGAGATCGTCTTCAAGCTCCAAGCTTTCACAAATTTGAACACAAATTTGCTTAGCAGGAGCAGATTTCCCCAGCGCTAATTCGGATTCATGAACGAGAACCAATGTCACTGCGAAAATTCGTTTTGGTAGAAAAGTAAACTACGATCAAAATAAGATTTTTCCATATTTATTTATTATTTTTGCTGTAATTTTGAACGTGAGTGACACAGTTATATATTGGTTATCCATCTAATTCCTCAAAATGGCATTAGCCTGAAGAACAGAGCAGTAGTGTTCGTTAACGTTTAAACAGGAACTGATTATTTGCGACTTTTGATTACATTTTCGTGTTCCTTTATCGAGCTCTCTAATATTTTTACCGTCGCTTATTGCTCGCACTCATTACAAAATGCAAATGTTGAATTTGGATGTGTCGTGCCGAAATCGCGGAATTGCCGATTTTACGGAATCGGCAGCCAGTTTGCCGAATCTGTAGATTCAGCATTTCGTTGATGATTTAGAAAATCGGACGTTAGCGATAGATTTATATCATAAATTGATAGTTAAAGTTAGGAAAAGTTATGTCAAGTTCGGCCAAGTTCTTTTAAACCCAAACGTTTTTAAAAATAACTTGGCTGACTGACCTAACCCCAGATTCTTATAATATAGAAATGCTGATTCTACAATTCGGCAAACTGACCTACATATGTTAATCATCAAAATGCCACTATTTATTCAAACCTAATAAAGCAAAATGAACTTATGTACCTATCTATAGGACCGAACAGAAACAAAACAAAAGCCGAAGGTCGGTTCCTCAGTACTACAAAAAGAATTCGTAAAACAAGCGCAAAAACTCGTTTCTCGGCACACAAAACAAGGCTGCGATCGCTGCGCTCATGACACTCGCCAGCGGTCAGCGCTGCCACTTCCTGTGCGACGCTCTCTGGTCACTTCAGCCATGGCAGTGTTGATACCATTGTTAGGGACCGCCTTTAAATATAACAATTTCAATCAAATTCGGTGCTTATATAGAAAAACTGTTTATATTCATATATTATAGTTTGGAAGTAGTTTCTGATTAATTATTTAACCTAGTTTTTTAAGACCACGCTTGTGTGCGGATGGATCTCAAATGAACCTCCTAAATCTTATTGGTGCGGAACACAATTGCTTTCGATGCATTAATTACAGTGGCAAATGCCGTGGCGTGAGTGCTTAATAATTCTAAGTGTGAGCCCTGCTAAGCATTTTTCAATAATTTGAAAATTTTCTCACAACATTTATGAGCTTTTAGTAAAATTGAGTACTATTTAAACTTTCTTCAATCAAAATTGATAAAGTTTTTAAAAACGAGATTACCGTAGCGTGATGAATTTATAGAAATTCATGAGGCTAATTTAATTGTAATTATAGCGTGCAACATTGACAGGTGTTGCACCTGAGTTACCTGACGGCGCGTTTGCTGCGCAACTGCAAAATCACTTCAGGAACTTTGCTGCGGTGTGTTCCCTCACACGAGTTGCTCAGTAAAGTCTTCACATTAATAGTCTTCCCCTCAGCGCTGGTGAGCAAAAAGTAATAATTACAATGAAAAGACTAGTGAAAGGGAATATTGCTAACCTTGCATGAAAAATTTATGTATAATTGATCGATGATTATGAAAGAATTAAAAATAAAAATGATCAATATCAGTCTATGAGTAAAAATAACATTCTTGTTTATTTTATACTGTTTTACAGAGCTTGTTTCTGCCGTTCTGGATCAAGTACACGATTTTTCGGGAACTGATTTACCCTGAAGTCTTCGATGCCATCATCTCAGACTTCAAGTTCCACAGCGTGCACACTGTTCCACTAGTGGCAGTGGCAGCTGAAGTGACGCTATTCCCACGCTCCTTTCCTCCCAAATGGATCGGATTCTCTTCCTGCGCCGCCGTGTTCCACGCGTACATCGCATGGTAGGTTTTCATGAAGTGAAATATATTCTCATTTCTCGCAACCTCCCAAATAAAAATTTAAGGTGGCGCATCGATGATTATCAGTGGCTATAGGTGGAAATTATAGGTGGAGCACCGATGGCGCATCGATGGCGTGCTCGGTCTATGTTCCACCTATCACCTGCCGATTGCCACCCTCCCCTAAAAACTCTTCTTCCACCAATAACTACCCATTAGCGGCGGTGGCGCATCGATGTGCCATCGATGGCTACCTCTCGGAATAAATTTTAAAAAATGCCCCCGGTTAGCACCTAGCCTTGATTATGAACTATCGGCCGTCATATTAATGTCACATTTCTCCCAAGCATGAATATTTTTATTAACGAATATATATGAAGGGAATATAATGTTCATATCGTAGATGATAGGCACTAATCAAGCTTCATATTCAGATGGCCTAGACTTAGATGCATCATCTATGTAATGAAATTCGTATTCCATTCAAGTTATACCGTATAAAGTCAATATATACGCAGGAGAAATATGACATTCATAACAGAAACGATAGTTCGTAATCTAGACTAGGTGTTACCGGGAGCATAACATAACCGAGTGTAAGATGATTACCGGTATATTATCTAGCACAAAAGATGTAAAAAAATTCCAAGCCCACAGTTAAAACAGTCTATGCATCAACATGATGGGAAGCCTCAGCCTGAGGAAAGTCATCAAAAATTTAATTATTGTAATTTTAGGAATTAAAGAAGTCAACCAAAATATGCTTTATTGAATAAGCTCCCGAAAAAGATCTACAATACGTACGGAATTGCGGCTATACTTTTGGTATACAAGTAGATGCACCATATGGAAAAAGCATGTCATACCGGCCGTCGCACACTAAGAGAAATTAATTCTTATAACGGCGATTTTCCTAACACAAAGAAAATTAAAATTTGGCTGATGCCAAAAATGTCTCCGTATAATGACCACGCGAGTAAATACAGCGATTAGAAATGACTATAATCCGAAGACAAATACAGAATGAGTTGGCATCTAAAAAAAATATGTGATGTCCAATACATTCGAGCACGCTAGTAGCAACTTTTTTCAAAGTTATGTAGCCACACCAACCCTATATTGATGAGAGCATATTTCTTTTCTTAACTTCTTATAATTGAATACGCAAATACCCTTCCTAATACTGCCGATACTTCGTTTTCAATTTCTGAGCATCTCCGCATTGAGCAATAAAAACCGCACCTAGCTTGTTAGATATCCTCCCAAATCAAATTCAATAGAATATATTCATAATTTTTACCTATAAAATTCACTTTAAAATGTACGCATTCGAAAGTGGAAAATTTTTCGACTTCTATCATGTAGATTGTCGTCACTTGGTGCAAAACCTACATGGTGCACAAGCACAGCCCAACTTGCTGAATGCGGAGGACCAGCAGTAGGCGCATCCAAAGCAGCGACTTGAATACGGGCTGGAGCGACTGCAGGCTCGCTTGCTTGACGATTCGGGGTCGAGATGCCAACCGCAGATCTTGTTGCACGACTTGGAGTTGAGTGGTTTGTAGGAGTTGCGTGATTTGTGGTTGGCCTAGTTGCGTCCTTCCTACTTCTGCGCTGCCCTGACCAGCCAATTGCTCCTGCACAATATAAAAATTTATACAATAAATGCTACAAAACGTAGAATAAGCAAACATGGAGTCTTAGCAAACAAGGAGTCTTAGCAAGCATGGAGTCTTTGCAAACATGGAGTCTTAGCAAACATGGAGTCTTAGCAAACACGGAGTCTTAGCAAACATGGAGTCTTCGCAAACATGGAGTCTTAGCAAACATGGAGTCTTATCAAGCATGGAGTCTTTGCGAACATATAGTCTTAGCAAACATGGAGTTTTAGCAAACATGGAGTCTTAGCAAGCATGGAGTCTTAACAAACATGGAGTCTTAACAAACATGGGGTCTTTGCAAACATGGAGTCTTAGCAAGCATGGAGTCTTATTAAACATGGAGTCTTAACAAACATGGAGTCTTTGCAAACATGGAGTCTTAGCAAAGGTAGATTCTCTGCAAACATGGAGTCTTAGCAAACATAGAGTCTTAGCAAACATGGAGTCATAACAAACATGGAGTCTTAGCAAACATTTAGTCTCGGCAAACATGGAGTCTCAATGATTAAGTGGAAAGATAGAATCGGCATCTGAAACTGGAGAATTTTCATTATGCAGCGTTGTACGAGCAAAACTTGAGTAAAAAAATTAATTGCAAAGCAATTTAAGTAATATTACACGAGCAGGTTCCTGCTAAAAAAGATTTTGAAAAGGTTGCATGCGTAACGTGAGGACCATATTACTACTAATTTAGCCAAATTTCAAATTGCATCCGATACAGAGTGTTCAATATTAATCGTTTCAAGGGCGAACGACTGCACTTGCGAGATTGACTCAGAGTTTCAGAAACGATTATGAAATAAAATTGGAAAAGTTATCTAGAAAAATAGCACATATATAAATTAATCAAAATGCTGTACAATAGGATTACTGAATAATTGGAGAGAATTTAACACGCTACAAAAAATAGCAAATGAATTGCAGTAAATTTAATTACAATGGTTATCACTCGTATTTCCATTTCAGACAATTCAAATTGTTGATACATATAAATAATAGTTACATAAATTTTAATGATTTAATATAATTTAATTTAACAGAATTCGATTTATTATAAAATAATATTATTGCTTAAAATAACAAAATAGAATATAATGTGATTCAATATAATATATTTTCATGACAACATTATGTATCCTAACAATTATATGCCATTATTTTATCAATACTAGCAAAATATTCAATTTCTACATTAAAAATATCCATTTCAAGCGCACCTGAAGATGTAACAGAAATACCCAAAAGAATTAGGAGGTTTTCTCTATGGGCGCTGCTCGATGATTTTCACACAGCTGGTGATACATTGCTCCACGGTGACGACTTCCGTTTGTTTTGCATGTAATCAGGATTGGGGCTACGGGCTTCATTTTCTGAATGTGCTGATTACGCATCGCCGTGTAACATGTGGTGCACAGCTATTGAATAGTTATCTGAAATATATGAAACAATTTCACACAAAATCAATTACCTAAGCACAGTGCACAGGTTGGCCTTGCGCGGCAGCGGGAGGACATTCGGTCACTGCAAGCGCACGGCGATTTCTGGGCATAGTATTGGCTTCAGAGTTATAGAATATTTTACTAGTGATAGACGAAATTGCATTAAATCGCATACAAATCAGATAGGTACAAATTGCAATCTAATATATCATTTATATATGCAGATCAGGGAACAAATGAAACTGTCGATATTTGCTTGGATGTTTATATACATATATGACTTACTTGAGGTGGTCACAGTGCATTTCACTGGGAAGGGTTTCCATCGTTTCCTAACACGCGCCTTCTGCTCAGATAAAGATAAACACCAAGTTGGCCATTCTTGTAGGCAATAACTGTCATTTTTAGTCATCCATATACTGTTATTGTTAGTAGGCTAATTGCAATATAAAAAAAAAACATTTCAAAAGAGGCAAATAATCTGAAAAAAAAATCATGGACAAATAAAAAAATCATTGATTTTTAATTAAAAACAAATATAAAACTCACCAACCCTGATTCTAGTTATAAATAAAAATTTTGTCGGGCTGTCAACTCTTTATTTATCTTATCATCAACTTCAACAATTCTATGTTGTTTCTGCCTAGTAGACAATTCATTGTATGATTCCTGTCCCATGCTTAATTTCAATACAATTTGAAAATACTATTCTATAATAATCATAATATCAATAATAATAAATATTGATCACTTCTAATGTTATTATTGTTAAGAGACTGGATTGCTGTTATCATGTTATGCTTGAGTAATCTAAAAACAAATGCTCTAAATTATTAATTTTTTCTCATATGGTAGCATGAAAATTAATAACAATGAAAAACTCAGTTAATTCAATTAAAGTAGAAACAATTTTTCCATGTAAACAGCATATTTAACACAGTTAACTTAGGTAAAACCCATGTGCTTCTATAATATACTTGTTTTCTTTTAATCTATCTATGATATTTCAGTAAATTCATCAATCGCATCAAGATTCCGACAACCCATGACTCCATGAGTAATAAAAATATATCTAAGTAACTTGATTGAACATATGAATTTGGTGTTATCATGCAAAAGTGTTTAATATTTGCTCTATCAATCAAGCAAAAAAGAATGAATCCATTTGAAATATTTATTACATATATATTTCAAGATGTCATTCATTAATTCAAGTGCATTAGTGCAGTGAAAAAAAAGTCACATAGTCTGACCTAGACAGTACAAATTAAAAATGTAAGTAATAACTTGGTTTTGAGAAATAACTGTCACAACATACCACTGATGCGTAATGAGCATATGTAAGATGCTTTCTCTGAACCAGAATTAATTTTTAAACAAAAGTTTACTTTCTACTTCATCCGCCACTGCCTACTTGAACTTGAAGAGGGAGGAATATAGGAACAGATTCACCACTTATGCCTACACATTGTGACCTTATAGAGTTAGTATGCCATTATATTGAATTAGATTATTCATTGTATATTTGTAGGACATCTTGTCATGTCTTTTCTGGATTGATGTAGAACATGCAAAACACATTTCCAGGAATTTCACCCATATTGACCAAATACCACATTATTGTGAAGTTGTGACCAGTGACCACACGACCTGACAAGAGGATGAGTCATGAGAGCACGTTGAAAATTAAGGAATCCTTTAAATACAGGTATTCTCAGACCAGTCTCGCCCATTTCAATCCTAATTCACTTAAGAAATGCTTTACTTATAGTAAAGATCTTAATTTAGGCCTCAGATTAACATATCAGCACAAAGGAAAGTAGTAACACTTTTGATGTTTGCTATAGCGTCAGCGCGTCGGATCTGTCATGGCAGCCGGCGATATGAGTCACTGACGCGAGTCGGACTCGAGAAATAATATTTTTACACTTTACTGTTACAAAATTAGGAATAGAATACATGAAAATTAAAAGTAAACTCCCACATCCCAATTCGATTTTGCAGTAAACAACCACATCCCATTTGATTTTGCATTCGAAGCAAGCTATGCTCAATAATTGTTTATTTAATCACATCAGAAGTGGCGTCACCGGCCGGCATGGCGGCTCTATCAGCCATACCGGCGCCGTTCATGAATATTGGACCACAAGTCCAGAACTACAATTGAGTATTTGAGAAATTTAAAGGTCTATCATAGAACAAGAGTCACGTTATTTCTTGAATCAACACAAAAGTTTATCATTTATGCGTATACTTAGGTTTTATCGAGAATTTAGACTTGATTCGGGTCGAGACAAACGTTGCACCACTTTCTACACGTTGCTCCATGACTAACTACAATTTGAAGTCAAGCGAGGGACTGCCGAAAGTATTCAAAAGAGAACCTGCTTTAGCTTTATTTAAATCATGTTATATAATGAACATTTTACACTGTTTTCAAGCTGTAAAAATGAGTATATTTCAAAATGCTAGTTATACAAGTATTGTTGCATCATTCAAGTGATTTTCGGTGTAATCGATGTGAAGGAACGTCAAAGAATCAGCTTAGACAAACTGGATAAGGAATTATAAGCGGAATTAAGCGGCGAAATTGTTGCTACACTATAGGCAAAGGCCTCGGTACTAAGAAGACTACGTATTGATGTCAAATTAAACACTCAAGTAGAAGCATAATAATTATAGCATTTTTTAATATAATGCATATAAGCCTTTTACATAACCATGGAAAATCTTTATGAGATACTAAGTCAACTTCCATTATCTCTGACGATCAAACAGCTAATTCGAACTATCAATTAGTTGTACCCAATAGACATTCCTCCTAACTCACCAGCGAACTCATAAAATCTTCTACTCCTAACTTCCCCATTCTGAGGGAATTTGCATGAAATTTAAATTAGAGTTATTTAATAACAATATGCCCTGGAAGGGATTATCACATATTTTTTGCGTCGTTTCTTTCCTGATTGAATCTTAAAAACGCCAGTTTGGGCAAGTAATCAGCTTTTAGCTCCCTCAATTCTTATGGGACATAAATTTAAATATTAATAGGTGAGCTGGAGGAGCCAAAGTAACACAATACTCTGAAGCCGTTAACTTTAACAGGCCATTTGGGCCTATTGCTGCAGCGCCATCACATATATTTTATTCTAACTGCCCGTTTATGACTGACATTCTTTATTGATGCATTGACCAGCCGTTGCTAAATATTTCAGAGAGTGCTTGCCTTGCGCAACTATTGAGAAAATCTGTGAATAACTATTTTATTCTTAACCTGATGAGGTCAACTATATTGCATTATTTATATTTCGTAAGCATTAAAATAGTCATTTAAATGGTGATACAATCTATGAATTATCTTCGAGTTCTTGATGGTTCATTTTCTCTGAGGATTTTTTTGGTAGCGAACAGTTTATTTATGGCATGATAACTTCGTAGCTGAAACAAAATAAAGGAATTTTGCTTCTAATTTCGTTCTGGACTAAAATGCGTCGTAGAGAGTAATATCTTAATAAAATCGCAGAATAGATTATGTAGTAATCATGTGAACACCAAAATTGAAATAAACTCACGGCCGTCTTAAAGAAAAGAATCATCGTGTTATATATTTAAGCAATTATTTTTCGTATATCCACAGTTTTTTCACGATTTATACGATGTTAAAATATGTAATAATTCAAACTTCGAACGCTATTTCATTGGTGGTTATTGATCAATTATTAATAGATGGCCACGCGTGGTGAAACAGCACTAAGCCATCGATGAATAGCATCCAATAAATCATCGATGATTCATCGATGAGTGCCACCTATGCTCGCGCATCCTCTCGATTTATCAGCGTTTCAATGGTGATTTTTGGCTGGCGTGCCCACCCACCGTTACGCCACATATAATCTACCATCGCCATCTATAATCATCGATGCGCCACCTTTAATTTTTATTTGGGAATGTACACATTCAGGCCTGCGTCTTCCTTTCAAATATTTGGCATTCTTTCTCGCAAAGTTTGCAAATCCATGTACATTCCAAGTAGCGCATGAAAAAACATGAAATGTTCAAGTTTCATGGTAATGATAAACTTCATTTTAAAAATGCAGTCAAGCATTATTAGTATTCACCTCAGTATAAAAACTATACGGTGTATTTTATTCGTGAGTTAATTTGATGAATCTATGCAATTTCCGCATGAAATCGGCAGATTCGCAGAGAAGAAGCATTACTATACGTGTGGTGCGTGCGTGTGTTGCCCATTTACTTTCTTGATCAAATATACATGTGACTTTCGGCGCGAGATAGCTCGACCTGAAGCGCTAGCAGCTACGGCCACTGAACTAACTAACCAACTTGATTAAATATTCATTCTGATCTGAGCGCTCATCGCATCAGATTATCCCATGCTAGTGTTGTGCTTTTTATTCCGTTGAGTGAAAAATTGGTGAAAATATTTTCATGCTAAATGCATCGAACATTTTTATACTACCTGGATGATACTAAAATAAAAAATAAAAAACCTATAATAATGCACCAATCACATCTTGTGTCAATGATACAATCATATAACGTGAATTAAAAATATAAATGTGTAGGGATCGAAATGCTGTGTCTGAGTCAACTTCTAATGGGAACAAAATTATGAGTAATATTTATAATTTATTTTAGTTAGTTCAGTGAATTTACCTGACAATTTGATGTAGCGTATGTGGACGGAAAGAAATGCTGAAGCGATCAGAATTGTAATAAAAAGGACAAATTTCCCCCGTCGGTGCCGCAATGCCTTCAGAATCCAGAAATCATTTCGATACCGACCCCAGACTTCCATGGTCGTTTACACAAATTCGTTGAATCAAATAAATGATAATTTAAGTAATTTGCAACGTTGAGAACCAGCTAAAACTTCCAAACTTGAGCTTCCACCAGTGATCATGAGGATTAATTGTGTTCCTCTCGATTTATAGATGAAATAATTTCAACTGATTGCATATATTTCACGAGCTGTAATGGATTAATCAGTCGCAGTAAGAATATAGAATTGTAATGAGAACTTTGCATCCAATCAACTTCAAGAGAACATTCTGTTCGTTGATTTTAATTTGTTTCCAGTGGCAACTCAAAACCAAAATTTAAAAAAATATTCTTGTATGGGTTTTATCTTACAATTTTTTAATTTGCTGGTAATTTTATCCTGTTAAAAGCACCATTTAGCATTTATTGTGTGCTGAAATGTTTAATATTGCTTCGAAAAATGCAATTAAGGTTTTAAATATTCGTATTTGATTCCAATCTGTTCGATTCGCGAGAATGCGGTGATCAACGAAGATGAAAATTAATTGACGGTAAGAATAGAAATAAATCCCTATACTGAGCACGGCAAAGAGATTACGACAGGTTTACCTGAACTTGAAACATGGACTAGTTAGAGTACCCGAACATGTCATTTAATATGGCGAGTAAGAGGAAAGAAGCGAGTTAAAGGAATTGACGTGGCAGTTGTTCGGGATTGGCCTGCCTTTTGTTGGAATGCGTTCCTAGCACAGTAACTTATGTTGCCATTCTTCCAAAATATCCTGTTCAGCTCGAAGTATTTACTTGCTGCGTGCAAAGTAACTGGGGTTTTCCTGAACTTCTTGATAACAATGCAAAAATAAGAATCAGATTAAATGCATCTGTTTTACAAGGATATTTCGTTTGTTTAATTCTGACAATAGCCAAATACATTATTCTATTAATTTATACCTTCGAAGTCTTCCTATTGACGACATAAAGCAAGTAACTCTACCGTCAGTCGTCCGTAACTCTACCGTCAGTCGGCCGTAACTCAACGGTCAGTCTGTAACTCTACCGTCAGTCATCCGTAACTTAACCTCCAGTCGTCTGGGATTCTCCCGTCAGCTATTTGCACTCCTTCAACGGATCTTGCCTTGTTACTAAGTTAAGTTGTCTATTCGTTTATAATTCATTAAAATTATTTTGTGATGCGTGCATCATTACCCACCGATTCGACTGATGCCGTTCAGCCTCACCGATACCCTTACAACATTTGATGTCAATGCAGTTAGAATTTTGTAATATAAGAACAACAAAAAACCTTTTACTAGAACAGAGATGAATTGGTTCAGGGCACTGGGTTGAACATGAGTCATAATCAATTGGAGCATTGATTATGTCCCATGGCAAGACTTGCTGATGGCGATGCTTTTGTATATGGCAGGCTATCTCACTCGTCTCCTCCCGCTGAGCAAACCAACTTCGTTATCGCGTAGGATGAACGTAGAAAATTGTTATTGGAGGATGTGAACAGGAATTAAAAAATATATATATCATATATCAGTGCACATTTTATGACAGTTTGAACTCATGAGTTTTTCGATCCAATCAGTCGCTGAAATCGTTGAATATTCTTTTTATGAATAGATTTTGATGTTTTTTTATTAATTTTTGAATTAAATTTCAGAATCAACAATCATTGTTTGTTTACTATTTTTTATAAATCCAAGCAATAAAAAAGATAATATAAATATGAATGCTTCCACTAATGTAATGAGCAGCAAAGCCAGACATGAAACTTTCATTATAGGATATCTGGCATGTAAATTGCAAAACGAACGAGAATTTCTCCTTATCCACCGGCTTTAGTTAGTTTCTTTTCTAATTTCCGTGCTGTGAAGTAAATTCTATTTAATTAATTGATAAATAATTATCATGCAAAGTTTTATAATTTTCAGAGGAAAATCTCAGATTAATACAAACCGTGTGAAAAGTGCTTGATCAGAGTATATCCAAAGAGTCAACATCCAATAGGATGCTTCAATATTAGATGATGTCGATTATATTGAGGACTGAGATGGCTCCTAGTATCAAATTGGAAGAAAGCTAGAGGTTTCTTATGCAACACTAGGAAAGATATTCAGGATCCCTTAATTTACTTTAGAGTTACCGCGATCTAAATGAGGAAAAGCAGAGAAAAGTAACGTTCTAAAATGAGCCTTCAAGTTCTAAGGGATATTTTACCCTCCATAAATTTTGAAACTTTCAATTTCATAATTGATCTTGGATGAGCGTGTATATTATTAATAGTTCTTGTATTTATCCTTTTAGACATCTCAACAACATAAGTACGAGTCAATCCTAAATTTCTCAAATTAGCCATTCTTTGCTCATTCTTTTGTTCATCGAGCCCGATGATGAACAGGGAGACAGTGGTAAAAAAATAATGCAAGAGAAAATGTTGAGGACTTGATGTCGATGAAAATATTTACTTCACCATGCGATTATGTGTGTTGTGGAGTGGAGTTTTCAGCCAATTCCATACTGGCGTTAATCTCCAACATAACTCGATTAACCTCTTCTTGTATCGATGTTGATTGCTGGTATAACCGTATTAAGACCCTCCCGTATTAGAATTAATTAAACCTCTTCTTGTACCGGTGTTGATTGCTGGTATAACCGTATTGACACCCTCCCGTATTAGTATTAATTTAACCTCTCCTTGTCCGGTGTTGATTGCTGGTATAACCGTATTGACACCCTCCCGTATTGGTATTAATTTAACCTCTTCTTGTCCGGTGTTGATTGCTGGTATAACCGTATTGACACCCTCCCGTATTAGTATTAATTTAACCTCTCCTTGTCCGGTGTTGATTGCTGGTATAACCGTATTGACACCCTCCCGTATTGGTATTAATTTAACCTCTTCTTGTCCGGTGTTGATTGCTGGTATAACGGTATTAACACCCTCCCGTATTAGTATTAATTTAACCTCTTCTTGTCCGGTGTTGATTGCTGGTATAACCGTATTAACACCCTCCCGTATTGATATTAATTTAACCTCTTCTTGTACCGATGTTGATTGCTGGTATAACCGTATTAACACCCTCCCGTATTAGCATTAATTTAACCTCTCCTGGTCCGGTGTTGATTGCTCGTATAACCGTATTGACACCTTCCCGTATTAGTATTAATCGAGGGCATAATCCTGTAATCCTGTAAAGCCAGTTTCATGACTCACAGAACGTCATGGCATGAACTTTAATCAACACTGAGAAATAAACACTTTACCTGGAATATATATTGAATATAAGAAGGTTGAAAGGAAACACTGTTTCAATTTAAAATTATATACTGAGAAAATTTCACTTTATCACGTTAAAAAGTCACTGGTACAGACCACGATATTTCAATTTAATTCTAGATGAAACTCACATCAGACTGGAATCCTAATATCATTCACCAAATAATTGATAATATCTCATAACATTGAGATGTCTGTAATCAATACTATATTTCACTAAGTTAACGGAAAGCGTTGATTCGTTGAGAAATCTGTTGGAACGGTACGATTGCAATAGCGCAGCCGTATTGATCATTAACGACGACTGAAGTAATAACGACCGCATATTTCCTGGTAGCCGTACTGCGGCAATAGTCACATATTAATGCGGGCGTTTCTTCCAGTAGTTCTGTCTTCATAAGTGCTTCCCGGCTGGCATGGCCGTCGAGTTACGAGTGGTCGCACTTCGTAATGGAATTGTCGTGTTGGCATTACATGATGTTGCTTCGAACCGAAGACCGTACTGCTGCTGCTCTTTCCTATATGACCGTTGTCTACGGCTTGTTGAATTGCTTATCGTGCTTTGTTTTGAAAATTTCTCAACCGGGATTCTTGAAGCTTACAATGAAGAAGAAGAGCGGGCTTGTCTTGATAAGACAGAGCATCGGCTCTCTATATAATTATATCTAATCAAAAAGTGTACTAATACGGTCACACGAGTTTCCACTGTATACTTGGTGTTGCGTCTCATTATTCTAAATATTTACTTAAGGTCTTAGTTTGTTGTGCACAACTCTTTCTGAATTATTCTTTTGTTTATGGTGCATGAATTTTCCACCTCCTTGCAGCGTACGAACGCTTTGGCAGGCCCGTCAAACTTAGTGTCTGTCACCCCGTATCGAATTATCTGCTGTATACTAAACCTTTGCTCGACCTGCACCGTAAATTCTTATTAAACTTCGGGAACGGTCTACTTTCATTGGCGGGATATGTTTGAATATTTAACTCTACTTTACCTGTTCTACCTGTTAACCCTTAACCTTAACCTCAAGCATGTTGTGGCGGCATTTAAAATTTGGAACATTGGCGATCTTTTACCGTTGTAACTCTCGCGGTTTTAAATCTCATCTAATGTGGCCGCGTACAAATTAGCGTGTGGAAACCTGCCTATTTCCGTTAAACAGCATTTCTAAAAGTACCTTGTACGTGCACTTATATTGATTTAATAAGGTAAGCTTTACTCTGGAATCAATGCAATTTTGAAACTGTTAAATATTGAAATTATTGTTCTAGAGCCACAGTGGTTTTAACTTTACGCATATCTTTACTCAGTATATAACTTCCTCGAAACTTCAAGTCTCGGCCACCGTTAAGCTGACATGGACGCTATTTTTACTAATTTCGGATTACCTCAATGGAAAGATCCGCTACCTGTACAGCTGAAGACATCTAATTGAATCTGTTTGAACAACTTTCATTTTCGTCACTGTCTTCAATCCTTTTTAAGTCATTGTGAAATAATTTCTAGACGAGGATAACACTCTGCGTAGTGAGAAATTCCCTCTAGTTGTCCTATAGTTGAGTAACGACGGGGACGAGCGCTATGTCGATGTTGGTCGTATAATAATATCGCAAAACTTGCAACCTGACTTGTAATTATGTTGATTCTCTTATTTATGCAGTATAGTGGCAGTTGGATCAATGATTCGAGGTTTCCTGAAAACATGACAACTCGAAACTGACGACACTCGTCCCTGACCAACACGCAACTTTGCTAAGCTGCAGAACGTACTTCCGTGACGGAGACCTAAAATAAACATCTGCAGATACAAATGTACAGCGACACGCAAAAGTATTGGATACATTGCAGTTTTCATTATATCTCAAGTTAAAGTGCGAAATTTTACCTAATATTTGGTCAGTATATTGCTAATGGTACTAGAAACGTTATATGGAAAGGATATTAAAAAGTATGCAGTGTTTAGATTCTATTCAACAAAATACAAAATTACCCCACGCAAAAGTATTGGGTACATGTTTAAAAATGAACAAAAGTAACTTTTTTTAACGTACTCAAAATTTGCTTTTCACTTTAGACATTCCTCAAATCTCATATCGTTATCTAATTGGCCAACCAGAGCAGTTTACCATTGTTTACAAGATTTTGTGTTCCGTTGAAGATATTATTCAGCTTCATCTTTAAAATTTAACTTGAAATGGCTAAAACTCGAGAGTTGGCGACAGATTGGCGTCAAAAAATCATTGATTGTCACAAGAAAGGGAAGTTGTACCGAATATCCAAGGTGCCTGATCTGTAATTAAGTACAGTTGGAAATATCATCAGGGAACAATCAATCTGATGATATCATCCGAGCATGCTGTTGCTAACCTTCCAGAACGTGGTCGTCCAAGGAAACTAATAGACGGTAATGCAAGGTGAATTAGTAGAAAGGCATAGAAGAACCCGTTTGTTACTCATGGTGAAATTAAAAGCGACCTGGAGGAAGGTGGGATTGATGTAGAAAAGGACACAATCAGCAGGTCTCTGAATCGTACTGGTCGTATATCAAGATCCCCGCGGAAGGTTCCTCTGTTGAAGTACCGACAATTGAAAGATCGTCCGATTTATGTTAAAACATACGGGAAGAAACCATAAGAATTGGGAAATTGGACAAAATCCTGGTCGGACGAAATGAAAATTGAATTTTTCAGAAGGAATTCGATCGAATCTTGACATACGACCAGTACAATTTAGAGCTCTGCTGATTGTGTCTTTTTTCTACATCAATCCCACCTTCCTTCAGGTAGCTTTTAATTTTAACACGAGTAACAAACGGATTCTTCTATACCTTTCTGCTAAACCACCTTGAATTACCGTCTACTAGTTTCCTTGGACGACCACGTCTTGGAAGGTTTGCAACTGCATGCTCGGATGATATCATCAGCATGACTGCTTCCTGATATTTCTAACTGTAGTTAATGATAGATCCGGCTCCTTGGATATTACTCGATACCCCTTCCCTTTCTTGTGAAAGTCGATGTATTTCTGACGCAAATCTGTCGCCAACTCTCGAGTTTTAGCCATTTTAAGTTAAATTTTAAAGATGAAGCTGAATAATATCTTCAACGGAACACAAAATCTTGTAAACAATGGCAAACTGCTCTGATTGGCCAATTAGATAACGATACGAGATTAGTGGATCGTCTAAAGTGAAAGTAATTTTGAGTACCTTCAAAAAGTTATTTTTGTTCACTTTTGAACATGTACCCAATACTTTTGCGTGGCCAATTTTTCTATTTTGTTGAATAAAATCTAAACACTGATTACTTTTCAATATCCTTTTTATATTATGTTTCTAGTACCATCAGCAATATACTGACCAAATATTAGGTAACATTTCGCACTTAATTGTGCTACCATGTAGCAGTAACACAAGAATTGATTGGTTTACGTACTGTTGCGGGAGATCTATCAACATATATAGGCTATCCGTCCATTAGGTTCGCGATAGTGAAAATGAATCCTGATCCGAAAACCTGATCCTGAATGAATCCTGAAAAATGAAAACCTGATCCGATCAGAGTTCAGACTTGCAAGATTTTTTTTGCGTAGCTAAATATAATGTCCATTAGGTAGCCCACTCACAATGAGTAAGAGTAAAGAGTAATGGTTGGCCGCTCTGGTGTCTCCTTAGTATTCTCTTCTAGTCCATGAAGGTTCTCAATATGCCCGTCGAGACTAGCGTGTCGACGACTGACGAAGTCAACCTCAGCGCATCCGCTTGTTTTCACCGTCGAGCTCGACGAAGTTTGGGCTGCGTGCGTCCAACTAAAAAATTCAGCGCCAGTTATACCGTTGCATTTGACCAATGGGAAACACTAAACTCCTTTACTTCATATTCCGATGATGACCAGAAACGTAGGTAGACTTGACATACAGAGCCCACTTCCACCTGAAATAAAGAACAAATGCACGGGAGAATAAATAGAAGGTTTACCCCTTATCACAGGAACAATAGAGCAACTCAATTGGGGAATATATCAGAATTGATCCAAGGAACACGAGGAAATGTGTATAAATCGAAATAATTAACATCCCAGCCATTGGTATTGAGCTAGTTCATGCTTAGTATTTTCGCATCACTTTATAGCGGCATAAACTATATTTTGGACGTCAAAATTCCAACTATTGGATACTAAGCTTCCCCGCCACTCAGAAAATAAATCGTGAGAGGTGCAACGGTTGCAACCAATTATTAGACATGAAAAACAGGTAATTGAGACAATAAAATTATTCACATACAACTAGATTCAAGATACGAAGTCGTGCCACTACAACCGACACCGCTGATCGAATAAAATAACCGGGTGTCAACGCAGCCCACTCTACACGTTGCCAGCGTGAATCTGGTAACCACATGAAGGACAAATAGCGCAGCTGCAGTACATATGCTGACGTAGTCAGCCGACAGTGTGGCACACGGCTAACGACACTTAGAATTAAATATTAACACCTGGATTTTCTATCCAAAGAGATTTANTTCCCCGCCACTCAGAAAATAAATCGTGAGAGGTGCAACGGTTGCAACCAATTATTAGACATGAAAAACAGGTAATTGAGACCATAAAATTATTCACATAGAAATAGATTCAAGATACGAAGTCGTGCCACTACAACCGCAACCGCTGATCGAATAAAATAACCGGGTGTCAACGCAGCCCTCTCTACACGTTGCCAGCGTGAAACTGGTAACAACATGAAGAACAAATAGCGCAGCTACAGTACATATGCTGACGTAGTCAGCCGACAGTGTGGCACACGGCTAACGACACTTAGAATTAAATATTAACACCTGGATTTTCTATCCAAAGAGATTTATAAACATTTTTAGCAGACTGCCAGTTAGCGGAAGCTAATTGGTCCGCTGATGGTTTTAAAAGTTAGCTGAAAAGCTAATCAGAAAAAGTTAGCTTCGCTAATTAGCGGTTAGCGGATTAGCGGAACTGTGCTCACCACCGCACAAAGCCGATTGTAATGTTACATGTACAACTGTACTAGCTCTGATCTTTTTAATAGGTTTCAGAATTTTTTTTCATTGATTTAAATAATTCATAGGAAGATGGATTCTAAATAGTGAAAGATGCGATAGATATTGGAATTATTGATTTAGATATCCAGAGAAAAACATTTAGCCATTCTGAAATATTCTTATGAATGACATAAATTGTTACTTTTGTAATAATCCATTTAATAAACATAACTATGTCAACCCGGTTTGTTTTTATTTATCAAGAGTCAAGAGGAAAGCAACAGTAAACATTACTTGATTTACTTCTATCATATTAGCCAATAATTTTCATTAAGTTTTCATATATGTATATAGTTGATGATTTAAGTGAAAGAATGTGGGATAACTACGTCTGTGATTATAGATCGTGCATGAACAAGTGAACCATATCGAAGAAATGGCCTACTTTCGATGTACCAGATGTCAGAAAAAATTCTCTAAGAGCCGATAAAATTTCATCGACTAGCAAGTATCTCATCAGACCCGTTTAAATAATTTGGGTCTGCAAACGTAGATAACGGCAACTCTGAGTTCCTTGTAAATATCCAGACTAATAAAATTCGTTTTTAAGAGGTAGTTACAAGGCGGACGAACGGGCCCTGCATTAAATCGTACAAACTAACATTAAGTACACCACAGGAAACGATAAAATCAAACTTCTGATCAACTACATAAACAATAATATCAAAACCTCGTCTTAATTCCTTATTAAAACCTCGTCGAAAACTTATAATAAAGTTATAAACAAAAAGCAGTCTCTGGCTTTTAATCGAACCTGATTAAATGAACAACTTATGCCCAACTATACCAAAATATATTTACAAGAGAAGATCTATCATTGAAGGAAGTTGTGCTACTATATATGCCTATGCCCGAACGCGATGTGTACTGAATCTTGTTAAATTTATCAGTACGTCCTTTCTAAGCAAATGGTCCATCTTATACACAGACCGACATCCGGATCGTTCTTGCATTTACATGCAGCCAAAAAAGTAGGTTTAAGAATTCTCGTTTCTTATTTAAAATTTTTTTATTGAATTGGTATCCGAATTCATTTAAATATCTCAGGGAGATGAATAATTTTTTTTACAAAAATTCGTTTGGAAAAGTGAAACGTTTTCATATCATCTTATAAAAATTCCATACCAGTTCAATGCCTTCCATTATTTATCGTGAGAAACACTTTTGCTGGGACGAGATTACTTGCACTCAATATACAGTCTTCGCTAACTTACGACCATACCGGTTACGTTGACCACAAGCAAATTTACGTCCATCAATTTCAAACAAATGATTTTATGAATGAAAGAAACTCTCTAATCAAAAATGAGCTACGTTACTAATTACTGTACAAAATTACCTTTAACCTCAATGAGTATGAAGGTTTTTTTCACTCATTAATGTGTTACGGTAATCTTAAGTCGCGTAATGGGTTAGGTCATCATAAGTACCGTAATTGGTTACGGTCGCCATTGATGAAGTAATTGGTTAGGGTAACTCTGAGCAATACGTTTTGCGCTGAACTCGTCTGGAAGAAAATATTTCGAGTTGTTCTCCCAAATTAATTTAGAACAGGTAAGCGTACTTTGATCTTACAACTCGTTGAAATGAAGTTTCCAATATTGCTCTCTTTTAAAAAGTGCGGATAACTAGAAAATATTATGAGTACAAAAAAGAAAACCGACACGGGATTTCGCAGATCGCAACAAATATTCAAATTTCAATGCAATGTACATTGACAGAATGGACTGTAAATTTAATTTTTTCCAACTTGAATCACTTAGCCTGCGTTGAACGAAACAGAATAAGAATTTCTTTAAAATTTGACATAATTGGCTTCGAAATTCCGCAATATTCAAATTATTTACGTTTTTCCCTGTTATTCAACCGTATCATACCACTAATGAAGAAAATCAGTTTTAATAAATGTATCATCCGGAGATGAACTCAAAATTATGAGTGGGTTTGCTAGACTATACTATACTATGACATGTGCCACACGTGTGTCTGAATGAACAAGTAAGTGCAGAGTCACACTATATCTCGAGCCGCACTCGATCACTCTCGACCGCTCCATGTAATTAATTTAAATTTGATGCTCTTTGCGAAGCAGGTTTATGCCTCATGCGCACTAAAATGATATTTAAATGGATCTTATTACATAAAGTGTACGTCCGCTTGGTAACGCTGTTATTAGTTTTTATTGTTCATCAGCGAGGAATGAGGAAAAAATTATGCGAGCATAGGTGATAAGAAGTTTTGTAATGAAATTTATTATGTACCTAAGAAAAATAAACACTTAATAATTGCAGCAGGTTGACATTTACTACAAATATGATAAATGTTAGTTACCACACAAGCTCTGATCATACCTATTCGCATCATTAGCATGAAAATGTACGAGCAAGATGTTCTGGGTAGCTTCAACAGTCAGAGTGGATTTGTTAGAAAAAGGAGGTGAAGTTAGAGTGTGGGAGATGAACCAATGTCTTGAAAAGTCAATCGCCGTCGACTATTGTAATTAAACTTCTGTTGTGTTCATCTCATTCGTATGAATAAGGCGGTGCTCAGTAAGGTCTGCGTGACGGCAGGACAGAGCACACCTGGGCAGGTACTCAGAAGCTAATTAGCGCTGATACGCGGCTGGCGATATCGTCTCTAAAGCGGACATTTCTGCTCTATCGCTGCTCTGTCGCGTCTCTACGTCGGCTCTGCAGCCGGCGACGGCCTGCTCTATTCCCTGCCCTAAATTTTAACTGGGATGTACATAAGAAAAATAAACACTTAATAATTGCAGCAGGTTGACATTTACTACAAATATGATAAATGTTAGTTACCACACAAGCACTGATCATACCTATTCGCATCAGGAGCATGAAAATGTACGAACAAGATGTTCTGGGTAGCTTCAACAGTCAGTGGATTTGGGAGAAAAAGGAGGTGAAGGGAGAGGGTGGGAGATGAGCCAATCAATGTCTTGAGAAGTCAATCGCCGTCGAATATTGTAATTTAACTTCCGTTGTGTTCATCTCATTCGTATGAATGAAAAGGGGACATTTTCACCGAATGAACATCTAAACGTTTTACTCTATACTCGTCATAACATTTGTTATACGCCTAACTATCAACTGGGATCGACTAGACTATGCGCTCGTTAATTACGTATTGATTCTTGACTAAACGTTGCGGACAGCTGGTCTAGTCGTGCTACAGTAGAACTAAGGCAACGCTCCGCCGCTCACATAGCAGGAGCAGCTTGCCTATCAGCCTTAGTCCAGCACTGCAATCAGCATCAGGCTGCCATTGAGGGGAAATGTATGCTGCTGTGGGCAAGAAAACTTCGTTCAAACACTAAGCATTTATTCATATAAATGAAAAAGTTACAAATTTTAGAATAAAAACCCATGAATGTTAGAAGGTAATCCAACAGTATTATAGGAATGCTTTTCTTATAGTGTAAAATCTATTAAAACTCACGTGACTACGATAGATCAACACTCTAGAAAACGTACAGTGAAGCGTAAATATGGAACTATACGCTTCATATGCGATTTAAAAAGTAAACTTCTTAAAAAATAAATTAACTCGTTTCAGTTTATCGGGCGCCTGACATCAAGTTTTCCTTCCTATTGAAGGTTTCACCTAACATCGCCTTTCGTGTCTTGCACGTAGCGAATTTTTATCCATACAATTAGCCGGCATATTAATTATATCAATGGACTCCATTTTTTTAATGGACAACTTGAAATGAGCATAAATTATAACCGTATAATTAGCCGGCATATTTATTACAACAAGTGGTTCAGTGAGACACTAATTTTAAATAACGCATATAAATTACAACCTTATAATTAGCCGGCATATCAATTACAAAGAGATTCAGTGAGACACTAATTTCAAATAAAGCATAAAAATTACAACCGTATAGTTAGCCGGGATATTTATTACGTCAAAAAATTCGGTGAGACACGAATTTCAGATAAAGCATACAAATTACAACCGAAAGAGAGGCATATTAAAGAAATTGAATCCTTATTCCCAGTTTTTAGATGATCCACACTTTCTGCCACTATGCCATCAAGGTTTTCACTAGAACTCTACTTGATGGGTCTCTAATTGCGTAATATACACGTTGTTGCCAGTCATCCGAGTTATTTACTTAACTTGTAGTTGTAGATTAATATTCATTAAATCTTTACATGTAATCGGAAGTTGAAACATGAGATAGGTCGCATGAGAGGATGCAATATTTTTTCACCTTAATGAAATCGGCTGATGCACAAACTATATATCAATTATTGGTGAGTATTTTAGCAAACGGTGATGAAAATGCTGTCAGTTACGGCATTGTAGTTGGGGTAGCCTCTCTGCGGCATGGGATATGCTGCATATAAGACAACCAAGATTCCCAATAGGGGTTAGCTCGCTCCGTCTGCAACGAACATAGGACTGCAAAACGCGTCACCTTGCCCACACACCGTAGCATCTCACTATTCTTCCATAATGAGATTAAGAACATGATCTTTATTCGTCGAATTAGCTTAAGAAATCCACTAAGCTTGTAACTTCGCAATGTTCTACTTCTTGTGCAGAGAACTGTTTAAGGCTTGTGCTTTAGCATAACCCTTAATCCGACCATTTACTAGCAGGACTGACGTATGTTTGCATTACATAACTCGCTTAGCATTTCTTTTGACTGAGTAAACTATGAATGACACCAGATCCAGATGTCATTAAGTACTTGTATGAAATATGCACGAAGAATGAAGGTAATCCAGCAGCCAAGAACACCATATGAGTCACCTCCGTATTACTTACGTTTTTCATATAATAATGATCACTGATGCTTCATTGGCTGTCTCGAAATCAATAACCAATCTAACTTAATCTATAAGGTCTCCGTTAAATTAAAACGGAACGCGATTTTTAATAAATGGAAGAAAATTTCTGATACGCATCCATCGAATTTGGACGCCTGAATTTATGATCACAATAATAGCCCAAAATTAGTCATGAAGTACTCCAGATTTAATGCTCACATGAAATAACGACAAAAAAAACAATTTATGATAAACAAAATAGAACAGTGAAGGAATTTAAATTCGACAACGAAAAATCAAGGCAACTGCCACTATGCGACATTTTTAGACTCGAACACCGATCAATCTAACTTCATTTCTGTTCAATAAACGTTTAAATAATAATTTCACCTATAAATAAAAATATGTAATTTCCATCAAATAAGATGAATGACTATCTAAACGTTGCATGCCTCATTCATCATAACGTCTAATTAACAACAGGGAGTGAGCAGCTGATCGAATAGGGTGCATCACAAGACGAATAGAGTAAGCAACTCAAGTTACTCAATGCAGTGAATGCAGTAATGCACAAGCTCCACTCAGATGCATGCTGCTCTCATGCTTGCTGCTCATAGAATTTTCCTGTTAAGCCAGGACGTAGGTTAGCACTGATAAACTCGCATCACATTTATTTTGACAGGAAACTATTAATAAAACCTGTACATATATTATTCAGTACCTGTATAAAATATGCATGTAGTACGAAGGATCGAAAATTTCTTCTATCTTAAAACAGTTAAGTGGGAGTTTTTAAAAGTACGTTGAGCTGATATTTCTTCTTTTAGTTGTTCTTTAGTGTAAAAATTAGCTAAACGATTCGGGATGAGGAGACTTTGTTACCCTAACATAAGATGGGAAATTCATACATTGGCGAGGTTATGCATAGTGTATTCATTTGATTGCGTTTTGTGCATACGAGCTTAGCCAACGTATTCTTACGCCAAGTGCTGATCCCGCTGCAGCTGATGCTCCGCCCACATGAATACTGCTAGATAGAAAGCGACTATTTCTTTGCAGTGCCTCGCGGTAATTCTTTATATTTTTGAAAATCTACTAACACCATATACAGTGCGGGGAAATAAATATTCGTACACTTGAAAAATCATATTTTAATGTATGTAAGTACACAAACTTAATAGGAAAAGTGATTTAAATTATGTATAGAGACGCATGGTATTCAAAAATACTATCAAAAGAAATTAAATCTCAATGCAACAAAAAACAATGCAACATGTTCACTTTTCGGGTGAAAAAAGTATTCGTACAAAACAATAAATCCGCATTAATTTAATTTAATACTTGGTTGAATACCCTTTNCCCGCTGCAGCTGATGCTCCGCCCACATGAATACTGCGAGATAGAAAGCGACTATTTCTTTGCGTGCCTCGCGGTAATTCTTTATATTATTGAAAATCTACTAACACCATATAGGTCTTGAAAAAACTGACTATTTGCTAACGAAGACATCACACTGCTATCTGCTATCTTAGCTTGCCATTCATGCCTTCCAATGATCCAGACTTGAATCTCATTCTATAGTTGGCTGATCATGCTATGTTATGCAGCGCTGTTGACGTGCTGACAATTTGTCTGTATTTCAACCGAAATTTGATCATATATGCCATACCTCCTCCTAAACAATTCGTTCGTTTATAACGGAGATCAATGTTTCCAAAATTGTTTCTTGGTAATTTTGACATTATATGGTCTTCTGAGAAATTCATCATTATATAACGATAACCGTCTAGGTGATAGGTAGGCGGTTCCTGCTATGAATTATGATAGACACGGTGTGTTGCATAAACGTCGTAGATTTAAATCTTTCTAAAAGCATAATTTTACACGTTACCTATTGAACCATTTCATTCATAAGCGCTCTATTAAAACAGCAACTTTAATGCTTCGCAAATGAGTGACCTCAAGTGAAATTTTTGTTAATTGGAGTGCTATTGCTGGGGCTCAGAGTTACGCTGTAATTTGAAGAACCCATAGCAATTAACAAAGCCGTTTTATACCAAAAAAAAGCTCCGTTAATTAGGACTAGCTCCCCAGCTGCAACAAAAGGGGGCTTTGCTCCATATCGATAGCAGACCTCCTCATAGGTCCGTTAATGCAGTTATGAAAGAGAAAGGAGGATCTTCCAAAGCTAATTTAACGCAAAACGATTAGAAGACCTTAGACTAGATTTTAATTGATTCTGGAGGCTTTCATGTCTTCAAATTCTTATTTAAACGATACGTTTTATTAATATCGTTGAATAATAACCATCTATTAACATATGGAAGCAGTTTGGCAGTAGCGACATCGGGCAACTGTAATTACCAATGCAGTAGCGACTTCTGGCAACTGCTACTAACAATAATTCCACTTTTCACGCCACCCGCTGTTAACGCTCTCCTAAATCTTTCAAACAGGTCGTATATAAAAACTACTGTATGAATTGGGACGCTAGAGGTATCTAATTTTTCTGTGTAATAGCGGGAATCATTGCCATATGGCAAAAAAATAAGATGTATGCTATTCAGAAGAAATATGATTTAATTTCTGGAGGTCCGGTAATTACATGAAACACTAACATGAAAGATATGTATCTGTCTCTTATACACATCTAGATGTGTAAAAATTACAACCGTATACTTAGCCGCTATATTCATTACGTCAAAATATTCGGTGAGACAGGAATTTCAAATAAAGCATACAAATTACAACCGAAAGAGGCATATTAAAGAAATTGAATTGAATCCTTATTCCCAGTTTCTAGATGATCCACACTTTCTGCCACATGCCATCAAGGTTTTCACTACAACTCAACTTGATGGGTCTTTGATTGCGTAATATACACGTTGTTGCCAGTCATCCGAGTTATTTACTTAACTTGTAGTTGTAGATTAATATTCATTAAATTTTTACATGAAATCGGAAGTTAAAACATGAGATTGGTCGCATGAGAGGATGCAATTTTTTCCACCTTAATGAAATCGGCTGATGCATAAACTATATATCAATTATTGGTGAGTATTTTAGCAAATGGTGATGAAAATGCTGCCAGTTACGGCATTGCAGTTGGGTTAGCCTCTCTTCGGCATGGGATATGCTGCATATAAGACAGCCAAGATTCCCAATAGGGGTTAGGTCGCTCCGTCTGCAACGAACATAGGAGTGCCAAACGCGTCACCTTGCCCACACACTGTAGCATCTCACTATTCTTCCATGATGAGATTAAGAACATGATCTTTATTCGTCGAATTAGCTTAAGGCTTCCACTAAGCTTGTAACTTCGCAATGTTCCACTTCTTGTGCAGGGAACTGTTTAAGGCATGTGCTTTAGCATAACCCTTAATCCGACTACTTACTAGCAGGACTGACGTATGTTTGCATTACATAACTCGCTTAGCATTTCTTTTGACTGAGTAAACTATGAATGACACCAGATCCAGATGTCATTTAGTACTTGTATGAAATGTGCACGAAGAATGAAGGTAATCCAGCAGTCAAGAACACCATATGAGTCATCTCCGTATTACCTGTCTCTTATACACATCTAGATGTGTATAAGAGACAGAAACTGAACAGTTCTTTGGTTGAAAAAACCATTCGTCAAGCAAAAAATTTTACCGGGGTCTGAAAATACTGCTTGCAACTGCTGAAAAATGAAGAATAGAAGCATTTCTAAATTCTAAGGCTACGGCCAGACTAAAAGCGTTCACGCGTACGCTGGCTGACGCTTCAAGCAGAGCGGCGCCGCGCCGCGCGTATGGTGTCCAAACTAGACGCTGGACCGCGCAGCTTATTGCGAGTCATTGTGTAGAAATGAGTGTCTGCGAGAGACATACAGCCGTTCTCCTTGATGAAAGTTTTATAGGGAAATTAAAGATAAATTTAAAAATCCCATATATGTATACTTTGTCTTTTTTGGAATCCGTTCAGATGAGGTTATATATGATGCATACCTTATATGATGCATGAGGTTATATATGAGTCATGATGAAACGCCACTTGCGTTGCTAGGTGATGCAGCTTAGCTTAGCCCATTGCTTCCTAACTTAATGAGACCATGCCCCCGCCAAAACAGAGATGAAAGCAAGAAATGATATAACTACAGACTATCAAGAGCTCGGCGTTGTGTAGAATGCACCTTTGGCATTGTGACTTCAAATTTCAGAATGTCAACGAAATCCATCGAGACAAGCATGGATAATGCTGCAAAAATAACTAAAGCAATTACAGTTTTGCGCAACATGATTCTTGTTAGGGAGAAATTTGATAAAGACACGGCATATCAATGGAATTGAATGCATCGAATGATCAACTTGAAACTATAATTGCTCCTGTTCATAGAAACAGCTTTTGAATTGCAACAGATGTTCGGGAAAAATTCACAAATTATTTCGTATCAGATGCAGGAAAAGTTGCTTAGCAGTATCATATGCACTGAATAAACAATAAGAATATCCTAGTGCTTTGAGTGCTAAGTTCGTTCACTTCTATTCTCTTTGTTTAATAAAAGAATGTATTATTAATGTTCTTAGCTGAAATTTTGAGTGCATCAGCTATCATAGACCACCCAGTTAAAATTTAGGGCAGGGAATAGAGCAGGCCGTCGCCGGCTGCAGAGCCGGCGTAGAGACGCGACAGAGCAGCGATAGAGCAGAAATGTCCGCTTTAGAGACGATATCGCCAGCCGCGTATCAGCGCTAATTAGCTTCTGAGTCCCTGCCCAGGTGTGCTCTGCCCTGCCGTCACGCAGCCCTTAGTGAGCACCGCCTACTCAAACCTGCCCAACGCCTGCTCTGGGGCGGCTCTGGCAGTGTACGCGGCAGTTACGCGTCACCGTTTGTCAACAACGATTTAAAAAAAATTGTTCCTTCTCTCTCTGAGCTCACCTAGACTTCTCTCTTGCAATGACAGGTTGTATTGACATTGGTTACTGACATTCTCATCGTATTGACATTAGCAACGTAATTTAGATTCGAACATATTCAATTATCGAGGAAATATATACATCAAAGTACTCACCGCTATGAACTATCTGAAAACGTCGACTGAAGCTCCGGGATTCGAACGCAGGTTCTCCGCGTCGTAGTTCAAGCCTGTACCAGTTGACCGCGCGGACACCTTACCAACCTAGGCTCTAATATGAGCTAGTTAATTAGGTATTGATTCTTGACTAAACGTTGAAGACAGCTGTGGTCTAGTGTTGCTACAGTAGAGCGAAGGCAACGCACCGCCGCTCAACTAGCCGGAGTAGGCAGCAGGTAGCAACCTAAGCCGCTAGCAGCACTGCAATCAGCCGCAGGCTTTCATTGAGAGGTCATGTATGCTGCTGTGGGCAAGAAAACTTCCTTCAAACACTATGCATTTATTAGCACAAATAAAGTCACACATTTTAGAATAACACTACAACATGAATGAAGGTAATCCAAAAGTATTATAGGAATGCTTTTCTTCTCATATAAAAACTATTAAAACTCACGTGACTATGATAGATCAACACTCTAGAAAACGTACAGTGAAGCGTAAATATGGAATTATACGAATTATATGCTCCATATGCGATTTAAAAAATAAACCATAATAAGAAAATTAATTAAATTGTCTAAGTTTATGGGGCGCCTGGCATTAAGTTTACCTACCTATTGAAGGTTTCACCTAACGTCGCCTTTCGTGTCTTGCACGTAGCGAATTTTTATCCACAAGATTAGCCGGCATATTCATTATATCAATTCACCAGAACTCTACTCGATGGGTCTCCGATTGCGCAATGTACACGTTGTTGCCAGTCATCCGAGTATTTACTTAACTGGTAGATTTGTATTCATTAAATCTTTACATGTAATTGTAAGTTGAAAAATAACACGAGATTGGTCGCATGAGACGATGTAATTTTTTCCACGTTGATGAAATCGGCCGACGCAAATACTATATCTCATTTATTGGTGAGTAATTTAGCAAACGATGATTAAAATGCTGTCAGATGCGGTATTTCAGTTGCGGTAGCCTCTCGTCGGCACAGGATAAGCGGCAGATAAGACAGCCAAGATTCCCAATAAGGGTAAGGTCGCTCCGTCTGCATCAGACTTGAGACTGCCAAACGCGCCACCTTGCCTACACACCGCAGCATCTCACTATACTTCCATGAGATTAAGAACATGATCATTATACGTCGAATTAGCTAAAGAAATCCTCTAAGCTCGTAGCTTCGCAATGTTCTACTTCTTGTTCAGAGAACTCTGTTTAAAGCTTCTGCTTTAGCATAATCCTTAATCCAACCTTTTAATAGCAGGACTGACGTATGTTTGCATTACATAACTCGCTTAGCATTTCTTTTGACTGAGTAAACTATGAATGACACCAGATCCAGATGTCATTTAGTACTTGTATGAAATATGCATGAAGAATGAAGGTAATACAGCAGCCAAGAACACCATATGAGTTACCTCCGTATCACTTACGTTTTTCATATTATAATGATCACTAATGCTTCATTGGCTATTTCAAATCAATAAGCAATTTAACTTAATCTTTAAGGTCTCCGTTAAATTAAAACGGAACGTGAATTTTAATAAATGGAAGAAAATTTCTGATACCCATCCATCGAATTTGGACACCTGAATTTGTGATCACAATAATTGCCCAAAATTAATCATGAAGTACTCCAGGTTTAATGCTCACGTGAAATAACGACAATAAAACTATTTATGATAAACAAAATAGAACAGTGAGGGAATTTAAATTCGACAACGAAAAATCAAGGCAACTGCCACTATGCGACATTTTTAGACTCGAACACCGATCAATCTAACTTCAGTTTTGTTCAATAAACGTTTAAATAATAATTTCACCTATAAATAAAAAGATAAGTAGATTTAAATCTTTCTAAAAGCATAATTTTACACGTTACCTATTGAACCATTTCATTCATAAGCGCTCTATTAAAACAGCAACTTTAATGCTTTGCAAATGAGTGACCTCAAGTGACATTTTTGTTAATTGGAGTGCTCTTGCTGGGGCTCAGAGTTACGCTGTAATTTGAAGAACCCACAGCAATTAACAAAGCCGTTTTATACCAAGAAAAAGCTCAGTTAATTACGACTAGCTCCCCAGCTGCAACAAAAGGGAGCTTTGCTCCATATCGATAGCAGACCTCCTCATTGGTCCGATAATGCAGTTTATGAAAGAGAAAGGAGGATCTTCCAAAGCTAATTTAAGGCAAAACGATTAGAAGACCTTAGACTAGATTTTAATTGATTCTGGAGGCTTTCGTGTCTTCAGATTCTTATTTAACCGATACGTTTAATGAATATCGTCGAATAATAACCATCTATTAACATATGGAAGCAGTTTGGCAGTAGCGACATCGGGCAACTGCAATTACCAATGCAGTAGCGACTTCTGGCAACTGCTACTAACAATAATTCCACTTTTCACGCCACTCGCTGTTAACGCTCTCCTAAATCTTTCAAATAGGTCGTATATAAAAACTACTGTATGAATTGGGACGCTAGAGGTATCTAATTTTTCTATGTAATAGCGGGAATCATTCCCATACGGCAAAAAAATAAGATGTATGCTATTCAGAAGAAATATGATTTAATTTAGGGATGTCCGGTAATTACATGAATGCTAACACTACAATGAAAGATATGTATAGCTGACATTCTCACTCTTGTAAACGCGCCACAGCTGCCAAACTATGCTTCCAATCAATGCCAAAATTTAGCGGTATACTCTTGAATCATCACACTTTCAATTTTTACTGCCCACATTTGTCCATCTATCCTCTAACAGGAACAATAACCGTTTAAAGTTGAGCATGGGAATTACCGGACGCGGATTTGTACGGTAATGTGGGCCTGGTCCGGTTATGTGTCCCAAAATGCCCGGTAATTGTTGGAACTATGAATATATATATATATATATATATATTGGTGTAGTTCGGCAAAAGCTTCTCTTTTATGCAAGTTTGATTGAAGACCAGAGCATGCTTTTTATTTACAATCTTCTTGTTCGTCTTTTCAATGAGTCGAACCAAATTTCTAGCTGGAGCCGGGAGATCGAAAAGCAGGTTTCCGAATGACATTTTAATATATATAAATTTCAATATAATATGGCAGAATATGCTTTTTTTGCACTCGTACAAATAATGATTAGAGAACTTTTTAACTTAAATTATGCGTTATTGTTCTTTAAAGATATTAAAATAAGTATCAGAGGCTACGAACACATGACGCCATCATCTTCTAGTAGTTATGCAGCTCTTCCATTCTTCCACCGTTCAATACACTTCCTGCGTTCGTGCTCTCTGTGGTAAATTTACGGTGAGGAAGTCGTCGGTGGATCGTCAGATAGGAAAAGGTGAGTGGTGGCATCTCTGTTGATGGAAAACGGATCATCACAAGCGCGTCTTTGAGGAAGTATTACGTAACTCAGGACAGGAAATGTGTAAAATCCTTAAAATAGTAAATTATCAGTCAAGGTTATTCAATTCAATTAAATTCCTGCGTGAATTCAAATGGACTGATGTATGAATGTATGTGTTTCATTCATCTTCAATATAAGTTCTACATACCAGTGTATTTGACCACCAAATCAATCAGTATAATCCTAACACAAAACCCAATGTGCTTCTCCGCGATATCTACTCCTGGTTAATTAATAATTCTCCAAAGGGGCTGATCGGCAATGTTACTGCCCAACAAAAGGAGTTGTAATTGTTATAATGTTATGAATATTGCCGTGCTGGACGCAAGCAACGTGAAAGTTACCTGTCGTAGCGTGAAGTTGCTCCGCTAGTGTTAATGCAAGTCCTAAAACTTAATAATATAACGATGTTCAGATCACCTACAAAGGTGTTGATGTAACCTCACGATGTAACATCGCAATCTAACAATAACGTCATTCAGAATTCGAAAGCAAAAAATAATAATAATAACTAACTAAATAATAAAATATGTAAACAAATAAATAAGAGCCAAGTATATCCAGCATATCGTCACTGAAAACTTTTTGGAGATCAGCTGAAGAAATGATGGAGCTGCACTCCGAAACGTTTTCAATGACGATTTGGTCAAATTTAATGGGTGTTTTATTTGTTTTTAAATTCCTGGTGAACTTGAGATTTAGGCAAAATAGTAATTAAAGTCCATCTAGCTCTATAGAATTTATTTCCTAATTTTCTTTAGATGTCGTAACCTCACTCAAGTAACTCGAAGCGCGTGGTCTCCGCATCGTTTGTCCTGATGCCCTCTCCTTGCAGCAGCACCAGCAGCCGCATTGTCTCCTCCTCACTTAAAAATGACGCCATCAGAGAAAGTCCACCGAACCTATGAAACGATATGCAACATAAATTAATTTCCTTCAGAGAAATTTTCTGGAAACTTAGAAATAATAATCAACTGTACAGAATGGTATTGAATACTGTATTAATAATGGTTTTTGGAAAGTATCGTCACTTTCCTTAAATTGGCTAGCGGGAATGCGGTTGACGGTCATTAGAGTTCAGAAATTTGGCACATAAATAAACGAATGGTAAACCCAGTTACGACTATACTTTTCATTTGCCCGAATACTAAATTAGGAAGTAGCATAATACATACTAAATAATATAAAATCTCAGTCGAGTGTATGAGAAATAAAAATGTGATGAATTGCATAGAATTTCAATTTAAATTTTAGATGCATCAGGTGTGGTCACAAATAGGAAATTTATTCAGAGAATTGACAAGACATTGACAATTAATTTGACATTCAGATGCGTCAGATATGTACTATTTTGTTCACCCGATGTGAGGCTCCGACAACATGAAGGTAAGAAAAATAACCATTGTGAGTAATAAATCGCTTAACCCACTCTACAGAACACGTGAATTTTTATTTGCTCTGTCATTCCATTCCATGCCACTATTTAGCTTACACGTCAACGAATTTAAGTTAAGTAGAATCATGCGCTAATGTTTTTTCAGTAGAAGCGGGAAAATCCAAATAAAATGTTAACTTCTACTCTGATTAAGAAAATCGAGCATTTATTCTATTTGTGGAAGCTGAGATATGCTTACGAGTAAGAGATCAGTAAGAGACCTCTATTCACATGATCCAGCATAAAAGTGAAAACTTGTAAAAAAATGCGAAAAGCATATTCTAAAGACAAATAATACGGAAATAGCTCCCTATTACATTTGAATGTCGTCATTAGAATCAGGTGCACATTGTAGTTAGCTACAGGACGGACCTTTTATTTTTCGGTGAAAAAATGGTCACTGTCTGAACCACGGCCTCGCAGCTCCCTGGTAAGGGTTTGAAGACTGTAAAGAGGGGTGGTGGGTAAGATGGTAATGGTAGTCTTGCTTTTACTGCGGTGCTTATTACGGGTGTAGTAACATCTGTGTGGAAAATCAGATTAATTATAATAACTCAAGGACATTTAGGTTGCAGCCAGATAAAACTGGATAGTCCTAATTTCCCATAAAAGTGTTTCTCGGCATGGGACTCCTCCCCATGAAATATAGAAAGGTTTATTAAGACAAGTGTTTAATTTTATATTATCAAGACACGTCAATTATTATTTATGTGTAAACACGTCTTTGATTTAATGAACACAATAATTTGTGTACATATTGCTAATATAATATAGGCAGCCTGAACAAGCTTAGTGTTAGAAATAAGTAGAATGTCAAGAATTCATGGATTTTATTTATTAATTATTTTATTGAATCTGATCTAGGTAAGGTGAAACGGCTTTAAAATTTCGGCGATACATTACACCTTTTGGCCCTTTCGCTTAAAAAATTCTGAAGAAGTTTAAACATTACTCAAAATCAGTTCATGCTAAGATCACTCAAAATCAGTTCATGCTAACGTAATGATTAATTATTAAAGAGCTCATGTTTCCACTAATATAACAAGCAAGTAATAGATCGCAATACTGTAAATATTTATAGAGACAACTAATTAGTTCTGCAGTCTTTAATTTTTTTGCAGTCTTTAATGTCGCTCGGAGTTATGTGTTAATTGGCAATTTTTTGAATTGCCATTAATTTAATTGAGCTGAAGCTGTCAAGCAGTTTCTGAGCTCGCATGGAGCATTCGTAGAGTAAGACGGACTTTTTTTAACCTCCCGTTGTCTAACAACCAATGTTACAAGTAGCAGAGTTCTCCTTACAAAGCTTATGAGCACGAGTGTATAAGACGACCGATCAAGGAAGTTAGCACTGAATTCATCCTCTGGGCTAAATTATCCTTCTTTGAGACTTCACCTTGACAGATATCTAACTTTGAAACAATGGTGAGTTGATATAAATTCGCAATGTCGAAATGAATAAGGTAATAAAAATAGCTTGAAAAATGATTATTTGCCGGTTTTACAAACTTTATTTTGAATTATGTTTGTTGAACATTGCAACCTGATATCAACTCGTAATTACGAGTATTTCAACGTCTTGTACTTCGAGGAATGGAAAGCTTTCCCCCTCATAACCATAGTAATTGGTACTTCAAATTGCACACGCGCTTGAAACAAAAAATGTACTCTTAAATTTTTTTCGTTCTTTGAAAAGTGGTATCTGCGCTCCATTTAGATTTGGTCATGAATAGGTACACTTCTATCATGGCGTGAAAAATCAAACCTTGGAGTCACCAGCGCGGAATGCGATTTTAAGCGAATAATCAAAATGCATTGAATTAGAAAATTAACATTACATGCACGTGAAATTCCAGTGTTTCATTGAGAATACTGACTGAGCATCGTATATTTGCCGAGCAGTGGAGTGACATCGAGCAGAGCATCGAGACAGGGGCACAAAATTGCTTCTTCGGCAGTAGAAGCTAAAGCTGCTACGCCTGCAGCCGTCTTGAGAAAACCCGTAAAGCTCCTGATTTTGGACCTGAAAAATCAACAAAAATTCTGAACTTGAAGCTCTAAAAACAAAAAATTTTAGGCATAGTGCAAAATTTATCAAATAAACATATATATCAAAAGTTGACGTTAATCAATTTCTGGAACGCTTTTGTAAAGAATTTCAAATTCAAACGTAAAAATATATTTTTCGACATTAACTATCTCAATTAAGGTTATTGGAGTTTTGATTTTTTTGTTGATGAATCCAAAATATCCGACAAAGTCCTCCTCAAAACTAGAAGTAAATTTTCTTGCAACATCTCGCGCGAAATATTTAATATATGTAAAAAAACACATATTTTAGAAGCGGCCAAAAAACGTTATTCCGCTGTAAACTTTCCCGTCAGACCCGGACCTCGGGAAATGTGTAGACACGTCTTTGATTTAATGAACACAATAATTTGTGGACATGTAGCTAATATAATATATCAGCCTATTCAAGAATGAAAAGAATGATGGCTCACCTGCCATTTAACAAAGACTGAAGCACACCATCGCTGGTTTTATATACCGAGCCTAAGTTCAAAAGGTCAAGGATCAAGTTTCCACTGTGACATTGCACTATCTTCAGCCACTTGAGTGAATCCAGGGTTAGAGGCGACGTCTTCACCATAACGCTTGAATCGGGAGAAAGAGGCAGCATCATTGCAACCATCTCCAAGTCATGACCTGTAAAAGATGAATTCGTGTCGATTATTAGTTTCACTTGAGATCAGTCAAAGTTTTGTTTCTTAAACTGACGCGAAACTTGGTAAATACTCTTTAAACTTTCGTCGTGTTTTCTAACAGGAACTCGCAAATTTAATAAATAAATTGTTTTAATATTCATTGGGTAGATTGAGAGCAGGCAACTTCGTTTGTTACATGAAGACGGTCCTTAATAGTATCTAAAATCCACCGTAGTTGTTTCATATGGAAAATTATTACGTAGATGTATTACCTTACCGCATTCAAGTAATGAAAAATGGCGCCTACTATTATCAAGAAACTTTTAATAGCGTCGATTTATCAGCAAACTTTACTTGCCATCTTACGCACATATGACACGACTCAATACTATACTAATGATGGCATCTAGTGTACAAAAAAATCACAGCTGTGTGTCATAAATCCTCCTATGTTTCTAGATCTCTCAATAGAGAAAAGTACAGCAATTACGGATAAGTTTGTCGAATTTCCTAGAATGCTCACGCAAGAAAATCACAATTCTTAATTTCTAGGTAATCGCGCGCTTTTTTCTCAATAATTGATGTAATTGTTAATTTTTGGTGTAAGGAAGAAGATTGTTAATGAAAAGTATGCTATGATCTTCAATCTAATTTGTTTTTCAAGTAGCGACTTTTCCAAGTTGTCAAATCCGACGATTCCTCACGATGTAAAGTTTATGTAATTCTTACTTGTCTCTATCCTGAACACATTGTCTTCGCTCCAGCCTTTAAAAGCTGCAAAGAAGGCAGTCTTCAGCTCGGGCTGGAGTAGGCGTGTCGCCATTCGTGAATATTCTTCCTGTATCATTCGCAGCACTTCAGGTCGCTGAGCCTTTAAGAAATTATCACAACTAGCCTGCTCCTGAGCTAGGATTTGTTGGACGGCTCTTTCATTCCTGCAACACAATACTCGAATATAGAGCAATTCCCAAAGTATATTTGGCCAGGTATACTTTTTTTGCATGTATTCAATAATTTCAAAACATAATACATTTTCATGATATCAGAGTGGAAATAAACATTGTGAGTAGTCACATGCCTGACATTCTCAGGTGCCTTCATACGATTTCATTGAAATGTTGCATTAAAGAACTACAATTTAACTCTAAAATCAGGTCGAGAGTGAATGCCACCGCTCTACATGTAATAAATATGTTGCATAGTCTTGGCGGTGAGAATCTTTACTTAATCCTATCCTACGGTTTTTAATCATAATTCAAGGGTAAGCTCATTCAGGATCGAATATCACCTATGATGTCAACATTGCGTCGAATTTTCCCAATACTCAATAATGTCTCGTGCGTTAGACATTATGCAAAAAACTATTGTTAAACTTTTATTCGAAGTTCAGCTCATGCAAATTTAGTATTTCTATTTATTTTTTCGCTACTCAAAATTCATTTTCATAAGTTTATATAAGTAAAAAATTCTGGATACGGACATAAAGAGGAGCAATTTATTTAACTAATAAAAGCTTCATCCCAATATTTTCTAGAATTTGCGCATTCAATTGCGAGATAGTAAACGAAGATTTGCGGTGCAAGTAGCTAAAATCTGTCAGTCCACTTTACTCACCCGCTGAAATCATGGTTACCCGCGTCACTAAACCAGGGAAATTTGAGTACACCGCGTCACTCACCCACTGAGTTCTGGGAGATCGTCGGCTATGCTCAGCATCACGTTGTCGTAACTACCCGGGAAAGGTGTCTCGAATGTTAGCAATTAATATGCAAGAAAAATGTCAAGTAAATATTTAGAGCTAGGCTTTTCTTTCGTTAAGAAGAAATCTCATCTTACGCAACAAATATTTTTGAATGATTACTGTTTTCAAATCAAAGTACTGTATCTATCTGTTTTGCATTTATTATTACAGAAGCCAACATTAAAAATTCAAATTAACCTTGTTGAATCACTCATCGCACTAATTTTTTATTCAAGATTATACTAATTCGAATTAAAAGGGAACATATAGATCTGGTATTTAATTTGAAGAAACTTGGCGCAAGAGGCAAAATTCTCCGCCAGACCGGATGGAATACATCCCCTCTATAGTAGAAAAAATACATTTCTAAATTTAATATATATTCTTTTGCATCTTCAATATTCAATTATGTAAATAGGTATATAAATCCATTTACTAATATATTATATCGAATCTCGTTATTAATTTTTATCATAAATTCTTGTAAAACTAAATATTTTCTGGTATTCAACACAGTCAGGTAACATTAGAGATAAAGTGAATTACCCACACGTATCCCACAATTGGTGCTAGAAAACTGTGAACTGTGAAAACTTCTTGAAGGGGAAGAAAATTTACACTTAGCATCTATTTCGTTGAAAAATGGCTACTTTCAATTATGAGTTCAATTAACCGTTAACTTGATTGTCCATGACTCCCCAACGAGCCTCACGGTGTGTCGCTAGGAAATAATGCGAAGAAACAATAGATGGCACAGTGTGACCAGAAAAGGGGAAGGTGAAATACGAGTAAGGGGCAGTACAAGACGAAAATGAGTGCTATGGGCGTGATTAAGTTTCTGCTGGGTTTTTGTGGTAATATTAGGATTTTGTTGGAGTGATAGGAAACCCGTCAGGGCTTTGGATGTAAAAGGAAGTCAGGGGTGAATATTGGGTCAACATTCAAACAATTATGGACAAGTATTTGAGAAAAAAAGTTTTAAGGATATTCATTTTGCTTTTTTGATTATTTAATACTTTGGATTTTTCAGATTTTTTATTATTTAATATCTATACAGGTATTTTTGATGGGTGATGATGATAGATGAATAGTTATGATGGTGATGCTGAAGGTGTTGAGTTGTTAGAGCGTCAGGTATTTTGTGGTTGTTCTCTAATTCAACCTCTTGAGAAAAGCAGCTTGGGGATGACTGTGGGAAGTTATAGAGGAGGAACCACGTGTGCTTGTGATTTATGCTGTTCTGTTTCTTTGTTAGCTAGCGATGTTTTTATAAAGGATTATTTTGCATTGAAGTCATGCACCATTTTAGACTCACCAGGTAATGCTGCATGTCCGGCCGTGAACTGCGCTCCTGACCCCATCCTGCTTCAGTCGCACCAGCAATTGTTGTACTTCATCTTTATTCAACTCGCAGACTGGCAGCAAAATGCTGCCAAATCTGCACACGTAACAACGAAAAAGTTTCAAAATATTCTACTGAGTGCATCGAAGTAGATCTACCCACCTGACTAGAAGCCGTGACCATGGGGATGAAAAATGTGAATAACTCTCTACTGCAAACAATTACGATACACAGTGCTTGTAAAACTTATCCGACACAACGGAAAAACATTACTTAATTAAAGCTTATCCCACAAAATAACATAGACAAACACTATTCAATGAAAATTTACACGGGAAATGCAAATTTCATATCAAAGCAACATCATTAAATTTTGACTTGATAATTGCAATTTTGTAAAAGTTAAGGTTCAAAAAGTATCCAACAAATAGTAAAAAATAATTTGATTCTCCAATAATTTCTCCTCCATTAAGTTCGGGGGAATATTCTAGAATCAGAAAACGTTGGAATATTCTAGAATGCAAAAGAACGGCATAGACATTTTTCTAACTGCAATAATTCATTACCTGATATGGTCCTTAGAAAGTGGCCTGAATTTTAAGCTCTTCAACAATACCTGAAACTGCGGAATTGTCTGAATCAACCAGAAAATCAACAATTCAGCTATCCAGAGATGGTTTGGGATATAGAAAAATTTCATTTGTGTTAAATATCCCGATTTCGACAGTCGGTGATACTGCTCGGAGGGGGAAATCATTCCATCTTTCGACAAGTCTACCTCGTTTAGGGCATTCTAGAAAAATTTATGACCGTACAGCTAGGAATTCAGTTCGAAAAGTACAGAAGAATCATCGACTGACTCGCTCTGAACTGCAAAAATACTTGCAATCAAGTGGGTCAAATGTTTGCATGAATACAATTAGGACAGTTCTTCGAATGAGAGGATTCCACTCTCGTTCGCCAAGAAAAAACCCTCTCATGAAGAAAATTCATGTAAAGAGCTGCCGGAACTTTGCTAAAGAGCATATGAGTAAACCTTTATGCTTTTGGGATAAAATATTATGGTCAGAAGATACTAAAATTGAGTTGTTTGGTCGGAACTGTGTCAGTCGTGTTTGGAGACAGACGATGTCTGCGTTTTACCAGCAGTTATACCGTCCCAACAGTGAAGTTTGTAGGTGACAGCACAATGCTTTGTGATTGTTTCTCTTCTGAAGGCCCTGAGGAATTAAGGGGGGCGTATACCCTAAAATCGTAAATTTTGGCTTCTCCGCTTTTTATGCTCATCTTAAAGCTACATTCTGCCGCGTCTAACGGTACCAAAACTATCTCTGTACGTTGATTTATGCGTTTACGGCAGATCGCGAAAGAGTTACTCTGCGTGAATCCTTTAACAAATACCTGCCTAAGGAAATTCGAGCCAAGCACATATTAGTGTGCTCTCTCAGCCTCGGGCTTCAGTTATACCCGAGCTGTCATAGGGAGGGTGTTCATGCCGTCGTTCTCTGCATCGATGACTCGTTTCAGAGTGAACTAACACGTTATTTGAGTATCTTGGCTACCAGAAATGTCTTTATATAGCGCGCGCGCCGTCAGAGGGGGTTTTTCGGTTGTCCTGAAAACCTCCAACCGCTCTCACTGCAAACCTATCTCCTCCTAGAGTTTTGAAGCTACAGCAATGAGACATATACCATTCGATTCGTAGAGACCATACCTATCGAGTAACGAAGCCTTTTTTAGCGTATTTTCTCATTTATGAAGAAATGCACTATTGTGCTCGCCATGTCCGTCTGTCCGTCTGTCTGCCCGTCCGTGATTTCACGTTTTCGTCGACGAGAAAATGTGCTTTCTGTCACTCACTGCAGTGAGTACCGAGTTATATTTTTTAGATTTGTGCATAGTTTGGATTGAAAATGGGGGGGGGGAAGGAGGGGGGGAAACAGAAGAAAATGAGAAGAAAACGGGAAAATGCGTGTAAAAAAACTAAGGCAAAAATCCAAAATCGTGCTTGGTTACTCGATTGATATGGTCTTCACGAATCGAATGGTATTCTTACGATGCTGTACGTATCTAGAAAACTAGGAGATTTTTAAAGTACCCTCTTTTTCCGTTTTCCATGAATTTCACGTTTTCTATGAATTTTTCTGAAAAAATCATACGAACAAGATGTGCTTGTATTTCGGTCTTCCACATAAGAGTGAAGTTTCAGAACGATCCGTTAGTAAATGTGGAAGTTTTTCTGGAGGGTATACGCCCCCCTTAAAAATCGTAGAAGGAAGGATGAACTCCGAAATGTATAGCAGCATTCTTGAGAGACGCATCTTGAATTCAGCCGAAAAATTGCACCTTCTTCGACGTTGGATATTCCAACATGGCAATGACCCTAACCACACGGCTAGGGCAACTCTTGCATGGTTTCAGGAGAGGGACAGTGAGTTATTGGAATGGCCAAGCCAATCACCTGACCTCAATCCAATTTAAAATCTGTGGCGGGATTTGAAATTGAGGGTACAGGAGAGAGATCCAAGAAATCTTATCCAATTGAAAGATATATGCAAGGAAGAGTGGGCTAAAATTCCCATTCGCCTATGTTTTAATCTTGTGAACAAGTATTGCTATCGGTTAGAAGCAGTTTTGGCTGCTAACGATCACATGACGAAGTATTGAGTAAATTTGTTTACTATGTTCTGGATACTTGTTGAACCTTGAATTTTACAAATTGCAATTATCAAGTAAACACTTAATGATATTATTATTTTGATACGATATTTTGTATACCCTATGCGAATTTACATTAGAATAGCGTTTTAATGTTATTTTGTTGAATAAGCTTTAATTAATTTAAGTTTTTTCTTTCTGTCGGATACTTTATACATCCACTGTATCATTTTACGATTTTTGATCGCTTCAAGTTTTGTACATTCACTCTATACATGGACCTTTTGGTGGGGGGAGCAATAGCGTGGACAACTCGGACGACTGCCTCAAGGCTGCCTGGGCTGACGTCATACAGAGTTAGTCCTGGTGGGGGCTGGGCTGGCAGACGCACACCGTGACCGAGTGCCTCACCGGGCATGTCCCCAGCACCGTGCTCCTCCTGGCACGGTGGGGGTTGGGCTGGCTGAGATAACGCAGCCCAAGCTGCATCCAACGGCCAGATTTCCACTTCTGTGAAGCATGTAAATATTACGTATTTGCGTTTTTCAAATTCTAGATATTAGGGAAATTCCAACAATCTCACGGGCTAATTTTTTTTGCGTGGATGGTTGCGTGCCTGTCGTTATGGATATCTAAAAAAAACTAGTTATGTTCTGTTACGTGCGGATAAAACATTACGGTAAAATGAAGCAGCTCTAATTGAGCACTCTACTCTTACGCAGACGCTTGTATTTGCCCCGTAGGCCGTCCAGGTTGATAGGGGTGGGCATCGAAAGGTTCAGCTTAGTTGTGGCCGGTGTAGAAACTGAAGCTACGGCGGTAACGGCAGCCGCACTGCTTATACAGCTCACCAAACTAAAGAGCTGACACCTGCACATGCAAATTAGAGTAAGGTAACCTGCACATGTATGAAAAGTAAGGTATACTTGATGAGGCTATTGGTTACACTTCTAGAAGAATCGGTTCACGCACGCAAGCGATCATCTGCCTCAAACGTAGAGGAACACACCTAGATATCTCGACAAGTTATCACCTATAAAATGTTGACGTTTGCTGGCCAAGAGTCGCTGAAACATTTATGGGGATAAACACTAAAGAAAAACATTCCTGACCTGGATCCGTTGAAACAATCTAATAGATCGTCACAGGGCTTAGGTATCTTCTGCAAGCCAGCAGAGATGTCCAGCTTCAGACCACCCTGATGGATGCGTGTCACTTCCAACCAGGTGGAGCTGGCAGCACGAAGCACAGCAGATGGTAACTTGATGTCGATGAGTCGAGGCTTCTCGTATTGCAACATTAGTGATATTGCCGTCAGATCATGAGCTGGAACAAACATTATAATAATTATAATTCGATTCATTGACGACGCACGATTGAGGTTTGTAAAAATACTGGATTTGTTTGGCAGTCATTTTCAAATTGCGGATTAACCTATAGAAGGACGTTGTCTAGGTTAAACAACTAGTTGACTTATTTTGTGTATTAAAGAACACAATATGAAGGATAGTAAGCAAGAGTCTGAACAGCTTGTTGGACGAGAGCTCAAGGCTATAATATATTTACATTCAGAGCAAAATGTTCATTAGTCTACGCTGATATGCCTTAGTTTGCGTATAATCTATTAATTAAGTATAGCTCTGCATCAACCTATTCAAAGTACAGAGATGAAGGGCTGCAGCAAATGCCATTAAAACATTTCCATCTAATTCATACATCTCATTAGGCACGAGAAGTTTACCAGCAATAACAATCACTATTGTCTCATTTGTCTCCAGCCAGCCCAGCCATATAGGCTACAGAGCTTCCTTCATGTTAAGATTTAGTAACATCCGCGTTGTTCTGTTCGAGCTATCATGCACCTACATGCTCGTGTGATTTTATTACTGGCATCTAACTTCGTTAATTTCTACAACGTTGTAGCTAATCGCATGAACCATTTCTAAAGGCAGAGTAAACATGACTTGGTAGAGGTGAAGGCATTTGCTCTAGTTTTATTTTACCCGTGAACTGAAATGTGCATGCAATTATGCCAAACTGTATCTCACGATGTCAAACATATTTGAAACTAATTCTGAATGACTGATAGAATGACTGACTTAATATCTATGATTTGCACAAGAACACTTAAGGCGTTACCAGTAAAATATTACATGAACTTACTCAGTATTTCGGAATGGTTTAAAGAAAATTCGGAGGCTGCTCGACTTAAATTTTATGGAGATTAGACTATTGGATAAATTCTACCATGGATTAGTTTCACTCACTTGAGTATACGTGCCACTTGTCAGTCTCGGCAATCGTGATCTTTGCCGCGTGTTTCGCCAGCTCCGCGACGTCAGGACTTCTGAGCATCAACTCCTGCCAGTCGCTGCCGCTGGTGACGCCCGCATTCATGAAAGCCTTCATTAACTCCGGCCAGCGTTTGAGAAACTGACGTGGGTTGCTGTTGAGGTCTTGCATAACGATTATCAGCACATCCAGAAGACTGGAAGGATAAGAATAGGGATGATAGTTTTAATACTGTTTTGTAATCTATATATGGACATAGTTATTAAATGTTTATTGATCAATACAATCAATATTATTGATTTAATCGAATTTAATTTATGTCAATCAGAAAAGATCCTTAATGGAGCTGTGAAAATGAAAACTTAACGCCTCTGTGAGCAAAAATATCTAAATTATAATTATAATTTGGCGCGTAACATTTCAGCGTTGGAAGTAATATTATTGTAATATAATTATTGACACATTTGAATAAGCATTTAATATGTAAGTAGTGAACAAAAATTATAATCAGAATTAAATAGGAACGAATCTAATCACTAATAATGTGCATAAAGTACACAGGAGAATATTTAATGTTAAGTTCATAGTTCCAATATCGATGTTTATCGAATGAAGTGTCTGCAAAAATAATACCCAAAATTGACAACCTACCTCGACTTCGTTTTCAGGTGTTTCCCCAGCATTTCAAGAAGAGATTTATTAGTGTTCATCGCACGCTGGGAAATGTAAATGGCAACAGCCATATCCAGTAGGGATTTTTGTGGTAAGGAGTAGGTCGTGACAAGGCTACCAGAGAGCGATCTATTAATTCTGAACATGGCTGATATGAAAATTCCAGCATCAATTTCCTTATTTGCACCATGTTTTTTTAGTATTTCATAGCAGTGACGCTTGAAAGGGAGAAGTTCGTCGTCAGTGAAGGTTGTCATGTTGCAGGCGAGGAACTCCAAAGCCATAGAACTAATGACCATGAATACCTCATCAATTAGGATTTCTTTGTTGGCGACGAAGATGCCGTCGAGTCTTTCCTTGGCAATGTTTTTTTGTAGCTGCAATGTGTCCCTAGACACGTCGTTGAAGTTTCTCCATCGAGTTATCTTCTCTGGAACTTTCATGCAAATGGAACAGAACTGCAACAAAGAGATTGGCTCCGTGAAACTCTGCTGCAACGTAGGATTAATCTTGGAGAATTGTTCTGGCATTGAGCCTGAGGTAGCTATGTCGTAGGTCAACTTCTTCTCATAATTCTCGATGAACTTCAACTGAGCTTGTAGCTCTGAGAGAGGTGCAATGTTATAATCAGAATGCTTGCAGTCTTTTTGAGCGATTAGTTTTTTGAGCTCTCCTGTGGCCTGAGTGCGAGTTGTGATGAGGATGCGGGAGTCGGTGTGCCATGTTTTCTGCAAAAGCTCACGGAAAACCGCCATTGAAGTTTTGTTTGTCTCATCAAAACCATCAATCAAAAAAAGCACGCGGAGGGAAGAGAGGGCTTTCAAGAAATTTTTCTCCACTATTTCTGAGCACAAACACTCAAAGTTAGCCATTAAAACTTGCTGTAAATTGCCTGTTGTTCTATCCTTGCAGTCGAAGTATACAAGAGTTTCAAAATCCGGTACATGAATCGAGACGTTAGAGGTCAATTCAGAATAATCGAGAATTATGTTCTGAATAATGGTCGATTTACCTGCTCCAACGGCGCCTGAAACAAGCATGATTTTCTCACATGACGAATCAAATAAATTTTGGAGAGATAGCATTTTATTTTCTTCGCCTTGTACTGTCAATTCAAGAGGGTAAAACACTTCTGACCTTCCAACACGGCAACCAACGAAAGGTAGATCTTCTTCTATTAACGTATGAAAGCGATACTTTGCAACAGCTTTACCCTGAGTAAGGATGCGGTAGCAGTGGGCAGCCATCGCTCTCCCACCAGGAAAAAACCCACAACGTATTTCAAGTTCCAGCTCTTTCTCAATTAATTTTGTCTCCTCAGGATCAAGGGCATAGAACTTTGCAGCTTCTTTGATCATCTGAAATAATTTATTCTCTATCTCTTTAAATTTAGTTACATCTGCCATTGAACAGTCTTGATACATTATATCATTTCTGACGCATCTAATAGCCTCCACTTTATCTAGCAACTCCGTGCTGTCCTTTTTATCTTTCAAGAGACCTTGAAGAAGAGAAGCTAATGCTGTTATGTCCATGTTTTCGGTGGTCGTGCTGGTATTGAAAGTTGTATGCAAATTGTTTCTAAACCTCTTTTTCCACGTCGTTTCACTAAAGCGACTACCATTACGTCTCTCCATGAACTCCCTGTAAGTTTCAGTCGCTTGTTTGTCACTGCACTCCATGTCGACAAATTTTCTTGTATATTTGGGACAGAGGTTCAAGATTCCATCCCAGTCAGAAATCGCCGCAGTCTGGAAGCCAGCCGCGGGTGAACTTGCCTGCGCCAACGCTCGCCCCAGCGCAACGCCAGGGTGATCAACAAAGACCTTAGACGAACTTGTGCCTCACAAAATGCTACCTGCGATAAATCATTCTCTGACATCTGTATAGTTAGTGCCTTGAAGATAGCGCCGTCATAGAACATGTACGAGTAAGAAGCACCTTAGGTCGGGTTACTCGGGTATCAATGTGACAGAATTCCCATGCTGCGCGTACCGGAACTGTCTAGTAGAGCTGAAAAAGTCCCTACATCATGAAGTAGAGATGCAAACTTGGGCGTCCATATCAATTTCTCACCTTAATTAACAATCCTCGTGTGGTGCAATAAGCAGAAATTTGACTGCATATCAGGTCACTCGATATCACTTCTGCACCCGATATCACTGCAGTTGCAGTAAGTGCCGTGGAATGAGTACTTGACTGTCCACCCGATTCCTCCGCGAATGTCGACAGCTTTGCAGGCAAAGTTAGTCGCGTTTAGCTGCACCTGTGACCAAAAATATGAGCTCACAGACGTGCTCAATTTCTACCGACTCTGTCATCTCGATTAGTTTCAAAATATCAGCTAATTTAATATAGAAGGAAAATAAATTTTTTTACGGGGGCACATTTATACATAACTCCGAAACAAAATGTTAATTTCAGATCATAATCATAACGTTTAACTAGAGTCGAGTGCATTGGCAACGGAGGCAAAAGGCAAGCCGCAAGCGTGCCTTTCGATAGCAATGCAGTAAGTTAGGCTGGAGATGAATCCTTAACGAAAAGCAGTGTTTCATGACTTGCAGTAACCAAAATTTCCCCATGACAGTTGCGCATGAGACCTTAAACCGTATGAAAATACAAATACCTTAAATTCTGACTTTTTTCTGTTCCTTACCTCCAATATTTATCCAAAATTAACCGAATTCTTTCATGTTTGCTGCACCACACATCCCCGGTACTTCCTGCACCAGTATAATATATAGACGCTAGAGCGTAGACTGTCCGGCGCATGCGCACTGCACAGCGCGGCCCGCGCATGCGCAGGGCAGTTACTTGCATTTGAGAAGCATGTGAGTTCTACAATACGTTCAGTCGTATTCGTTACCGTTTGGCGTTCATTTGGTATATCTATTATTTTGTGCATTTATTTTTATTTTTACTTTCAGATCATTCACCGATTTCGCGTTTTCATCGAATTTATGTCAATTAACTGAATACACATGATACTGGATGGAACTAGTTTCACAAATACTGGCGACATGGATTTGCTGTAGTATAGAATAGCACTGTCGAAAATAAAAAATGTAGAAAATAAAGAATCATGTAAACCTCATAATATTAGAGAAATCAAATTAGTGAATAATTCAATCCGTTTCTTCCGGTATAAGCTACACACGAATATTCATGCCTAGAAGGTTCTTTCAATGTTCCTCCGCCTTCCTCACCCTGCACCCCTTCCTCTCCCTGACTCCTCAAAGCTTGAACCGTTACCGCTGGCATATTCGACGTAGGCCGCGGCAGAGGTGCAGCCAGTTGCCTGCCGCTGCTTTTGCCGACCGAGGCATCGCGCTGTTCGAGGCAGATGCGGCCATATCATCGCTAGACTGCTTGGGCGCGAGGTGAAGTCGGCAACAACGGCCTAGATTTGCGCGTCTGCGAACGTCTCTGCGGCGAACGGCCGCAATGACTGCGAGATACTGGGGGGTTACGTGTTGGGTGTGGTGGGTGACGTGTTGGGTGTGATGGGTGACGTGTTGGGTGTGATGGGTGACGTATTGCATTTGATGGTGACGTGTTGGGTGTGATGGGTGACGTGTTGGGTGTGATGGTGACGTGTTGGGTGTGATGGGTGACGCGTTAGTCAGACGCCGACTAACGCTGATTGTCGCGGGTGAAAGCCTAGCGAAGTTATGGCCAAATGAAAACTTTTTTTTGCCTTTTTTTGGCTTTGATGGTCACGTTGTGGTTGCCCGCAGGTCGCCATGTTGCTGTTGTACCTGTCCTCCTGCGACATGGTCGTCCATCTCTTGTGGTGGTGGACATGGAGGCCGCGGCCCTGAGGGGGGCGCCGTGGGGGGCGCTCGTGGCGGCGGCGGGGGGCGTGGGGGTCAGGCTGACGCTCCGCCCCCTCCACGCCTACGAGCCTCACGACGACCTCCTCCAGCCGCTGCACGACAGCGGGTAAGAACCTGTAGGTGCATGTAAGAACCTGCAGGTGCATGTAAGAACCTGTAGGTGCATGTGAAAACCTGTAGGTGCATGTAAGAACCTGAATGCAAATAGATGACAAATAAATTTGGTACATAAAGGAAACTCATGCTTCAAATTCATCTAAGCACTTCGATCAAAATAAAGTTCAAATAATACAAATAAATAGAAAAAACATCGGGTAATACTAATTTTGAATTGATAGAAATATCTCAGCATTTGCCCTAAATAAGGCGTTACGTGTTACGTGTTTACGTATTGAACAAATTAGAGTAGAACTACTATGCTGTCAATAGTAGGTCATGTAAGGCCAGCAAGCCTTCTAATAATTCAGTTGTATACCAGATTCCACCAAATACAGTTCCCTAAACCTATGGTCTCATCTCTGCTCATCTTCATCCTTATAGCTAGCCTGGACTTAGTCATACGACTAGCAAACGTAACAATTCCTATTAATGAAATATTGTATCTTCGATTCTTCCTCACATCAATATTGCCATTCATTGACATAAAATTTGACTAGAGCATACAAAGACCTTAGACGAACTTGTGCCTCGCCAAATGCTACCTGCGATGAATCGTTCTCGGACATCTGTATAGTTAGTGCCTTGAAGATAGCGCCGTCTTTGAACATGTACGTACGAGTAAGAAGCACCTTAAGGCTTAGTTAGGTCGGGTATCAATGTGACAGCATTTCCACGCTGCCGCTGCGTGCACAGTAACTGTCTAGTAGAGCTGAAAAATACCCTTCAATAAAGGCCTTCATCATGAAGTAGAGAAGCAAACTTGGGCATCCATTTGATTTCTCACCTTTATTAGCAATCATCGTGTGGTGCAATAAGCACAAATTTGACTGCATATCAGGTCACTCGATATCACTTCTGCACCCGATATCACTGCAGTAAGTGCCCTGGAACTTGACTGTCCACCCGATTCCTCCGCGAATGTCGACAGCTTAGTCGGGTTAGTCGGCAAAGTTAGTCGGGTTTTGCTGCAATCAACATTTGCCTGCAACAAAATGGATTTCATCAGTTTTAATCATNAACAGTCGGGTTTTGCTGCATTCAACATTTGCCTGCAACAAAATGGATTTCATCAGTTTTAATCAGTGAACCTGTGACCAGTAATACGAGCTCACAGATGTGCTCAAGTTTACTGACTCTGTCATCTCGATCAGTTCCAAAATATCAGCTAATTTAATATTGAAGAAAAATTTGGTTTCTCGAAATTTTTACGGTGACACATTTATACATAACTCCGAGACACAAAGTTAATTTCAGATCATAATCATAACGTTTAACTATAATTGAGTGTATTGACAACGGAGGAAAAAGGCAAGCGTGCCTTTCGATAGCAATGCAGTAAGTTAGGCTGGAGATGAATCCTTGAACAAAAAGCAGTGTTTCATGACTTGCAGTAACCAAAATTTCCCCTTGACAGTTGCGCATGAGACATTAAACCGTATGAAAATGTAAATGCATTAAATTCTGACGTTTTTTTCTGTTCCTTGCCTCCAATTTTATCCAAAATTAACCGAATTCTTTCGTGTTCACTGCACCACACATTCTCGGTACTTCTTGCACCATTGTGGCTAGAGCGAAGACTGCCCGGGGCATGCGCGGCAGTCTTCGTTGCCGCGCAACTGCCCCGACGTACGTTTCTCTCTAACATCTCGAGCTTCTGAAATGTATTGGTTCTTTCAAAAATTTTTGATGTAATCACTGGATGTTACACAAGAAATGAATAATTATGATGTTTGTAATTATGGATATGGATTAACAAATATTATAAAAAATAGGTTAGTAGTCCAAGACATGTATCATCCTGTCTTGCTTTCTGATTTCACTACGCGAATTCGTCTTCAACGCAAATTTATTTTTCAGTTTTTTAATAATACTCTGTTGTGTGAATATTTTTTTAAACATAGCAGTTTTTTTGTTTTTTCATTCAAGAACCGTAAACTTAACTAATGTCATTCGTGGATGTTTGGAACGAGTGAATGCTGTCTTAAATATTTAGTAGCAGTTATAATATTTTCACATTTATTCGGCAATGCTCATTGAATGAGAACAGTTATTCGTACGTCTGTACATGACCTGTATTCCTTGTAAGCATCCACGTTTTCTTCTCATTCCGGATAGGTAAACTACTAACTGCGTCGTGTTCGCTTGTAGTGTAAGGATGATTATATAAAGAAAAGGATTCCGATTAAACAGAAGTTGAATTTACAAGTTAGAAGTTAGTAATTTTATCTGAACACAGTTCAATTGCTTCATAAATAGAGTAAAATTAAGGTGCATTGATACTCTGAAACTATAAGACAGAAGCGACAGTAAAGACGGAGTAGAATATGGCGTCTGAGTTTCTATGTTGTTCTAATAACACAACACTTACAACTCCCATTAAACTATTGACTTTTGAATTCAATGAGCAATTATTAGCAGCACTCATTTGCCTGACAAAAATTCTAAAAGTCTTGCAGAATCACCGCATGCGAGGACTCGATAACTGAAATTTAATCCCAACGATTTGTACAGGTGTGGACAGGTGTGGATTTGTACAGGTGGTGGACATGTACTATAAAATATCTCTCTCATATATGTTTTTAGCAAGTCTAATCTGCAGGCGCTTACATTTACGTTGGGCAAGTTAAATAAGAGCTACACAAGGAAATGCTTTTCCTAGAAAAACTTCGAACGAGCTTCACGAGGGTGTTGTTTGTGGCAGCGAGGGGGTGTTGTTTGTGGAAGCGTGGCGAACGGACGTTCGGTGTCGCGCGCGGTCCGCCGGTTACACTTAATTTTGCCGGTTCAACTGTGTTATTGCATTCTGTACTGAAGTGTCCCAGTGAATAGTCTGGAATTAAGTAAAGTCAGTAAAAAATTGAGTGCAAGTAACAATTGATTAAAAAACTGAGTACAGCCATTAAAAATTGAGTGCGGGTAACGATTGATTGAGAAAAAATTGAGTACGATTTAACTCTGTTGGCTCATACTATACTGAAGTGTTCCAGTGAATAGGCTGGAATTAAGTAAATTCAGTAAAAAGTGAGTGAGTCACCAATTGATTGTGAAACATGGCAGCCAAAGTCTGTGTTAGTAAACCTGCCGGAGAATGTCTGGAATGCAACAAATGCAATATGGACGCCCCGGTTGTGGTGGACGCCCCGGTTGTGGTGGACGCCATCTCCTATATATCACCTGCGCAGTGCACATGAAACAAAATGATGGAGAATGATTCTTTGGGCTTCTTTATTTTAAATTAGAAATTCCTTCGGGCTCGACATTTCAGTGATTATCTGAAGTTATAGGACAGAAAACACTCATTGTATACATTAATTAATTCAAGTTAAATGTTGAATTATTGAATACGTAATTGAAAAGGTATTAAATGTAGTACAACTTCAAATCCGGAACTGATAGCTCCCTGTCATAAAATTTACAATTGTCTTTGCCGATCCAAGAATCAACCTCTGCCAACACACCAATTGCACTAATAACTATTCCGAACCACTATACAATGCATTCAGTCCCGCTTACACAATAATTAATTTATCCAGTAGAATAAACTTGATCTTCACCACCGCCTCCACCTTCTACACAAATGGTCACTGCAGTGGTTGGTGAATAATACAGACTTTGCTGAGTTTTATCAATTCGTTATCAGATAAGTCTGCTTTGATCGAGCTATCATCTCACTAATGAATGTTAATTTGATGGGGCAAAAATCAATTAGAACAAAAATTCACATGAATTAAATTTCCACGTTTCCACAAAATTCTATTCGGATCGACCGTAAGATGATCAAAAAATAAAGCGGAAATTTTCAAACTGAGAAGCATGCATCGGCGTTCTTGTCTTATAGTGTATGACTTTGTTTGTTTTGCTTTATTTTGTACAGGTCTTGACATGTGTGCCTGGGTACGGAGCAAAATAATTTTTCTACTGCTACGGGATTAGGCGAGCCTAAAATGATTCCAGCTTAAAATGTCGAACACTTTTTACCTGAAGAAAGTATAATTGTGAGTGAAATACTCGGCAATTTGTTTTAAAATTAAACTTCAACTTGATTTGAGAGTTATTTTCCATGAAGAAATATTTTGAACGATTTTGTTATGATTTAGAGAAGCTACGTGATGCGAAGTTTCATGTTCATCGCTTCGGAGAAAAATTTGGGCGACATTTTCAAAAGTGATCGGAAGTGCTACATTGTTCGTAAATTCAAATTTATCATCAACAATTGGTCGGTTTAATCACAAAAATAAAGTTCCAACAACTTAATATTACTATTACGTTTCACAACAGATATGATAATAGCGTCCAATAAGTACAAATAGTGTAAATAAATAATTGTTTCTGTTACCTTTTATCGCTTAGGTTCAAACTTCTGCTCAAATGTACTTCATTTACCATAGTTTTAGAGAAGTTAATATATTTGTGATGTATTTATTGATGACTATAAATTGAGTTACATCATTTTGAAAAAAATTAGATTGTATACATATATGCAGTTTTTTAATCATCAGAAATAATTGCTCTGCTGCTTATCGCAGGCAGCACTCGACTCGCAGGCGCCACTCGAATATTATCAGTCGATTTATATCAAATTAAATTAGTGGAATTTTTTTCAATAATAATCATGATAAACCCGATTTGTTTTTTCATGAATGCTATCTAGTTTTTTATGAATGCTAGGATTTATTAATTATGAAAGTTTTCCCTATTGAAGACGGCCATCAGACCCTGATGCGTTTTTCCCTGTGTGGGGAATTGTTTATTTCATTTAACCCCAATACTTTCAACATCCAGATAATACAGCAGAACTAAGAGCATTTTTAGGTCTAGTTAACATGTTATTACGTACTAAGATATACGCGTTATCACGAAACTGGGCTTATATACAGTATATGGTCAAGGTTTTTGTGCCGTCCTTTAGGGAACTCGTGAACAAGTCTCGTTTTGAGAAAGTCTTAATTTACCGGTTACACTTTGTTTCACCGTATATGTGTTTTCGGTTAATTCATTTTTAACCACATACGGTCCTTCGAAGTTCGCTGCAAATTTTCTACTTTCATTTTCGCGTGGAACGTGACTAACAAAACAAGGTTCATCAATGGGAAGAAGTCTCCTTTCAGTTTTCCTGTTCTTTTGTTGTAGGCATTTGGGCATTTTTTTCATCCAATACTTCAAATACGCTCGAAGTTTAGCAAATCTCTGAGTCGCTACAGTAATCATCATAATTGTAGACTGGCGTATTTTGCTTAGGTGAGCGAATTGCTGCAGGGTGATCTTTATCATCCGCGAATAACATGAAATGGGGTGAATCGCCTATGCTTACATTAAACGCAGTACTTATGTCGCTCATGCATTCGGGAAGAAATAAATCCTACTCACAGAAATTTTCTGCTTCAACGAAATGTTTAAGTATCCTAACGATGTTTTGTTAGCGCATTTTCAATGTCCTAACGATGTTTTGTTAGCGGCCGTAGTTGTTGTTTCCTCCACTTGCGTTCATTTTAACATTTCTAATATTTTATTTGTAACATTTTTAATATTTCTAATTCTTATCTAACATTCTTAGCATTTCTAGTATGGTTTCCATATTTATAATACTCAACATCTGGTCTTGTGGAGTAATTTCCGCGGCCGTAGTTGTTTCCTCCACTAGCGTTCGTTGTGGTGCTAGCCTGTCTATCTTGTGAAGAGCTGCCGCGTCCACTTGAAGCATATCTTGAAACTCTTTGATTTCTTCCGCGACCTCGACGATAATAACTGCGTTTTGTTGCGAAGAGCTGGATGCGGATCCCATATTGGTGTCCGTTCCTGATGTATTTCCTGATGATGATCCCGTATCAGGAACGGGCACCATCTGATGATCCCGTATTAGAGTCCGTTCCTGATGTATTTCCTGATGATGATCCCGTATGAGGAACGGACACCATCTGATGATCCCGTATTAGAGTCCGAATTCCTGATGTATTTCCTGATGATGATCCCGTATGAGGAACGGACACCATCTGATGATCCCGTATGAGGAACGAACACCATCTGATGATCCCGTATTGGAGTCCGTTTCCTGATGTGCCTATTGTATAACTATATATAATAAGTAGATTTACTACTGAACATTCTAGTATAAACCTGTAATAGCGTTGGACAATAAAGAACTTTGTTCCTCGGAAGATTGTATTAACATAATAATTTATCAGTTCATCAAATAACTATATCAGTTCGTCAATGGAAAAACTGACGAACTGGCACAAAAATCATGGCTATTTCACTAATAACCTAAAAAGTTCGTCCTGTTTCTGGATAATATCATTATTCCTCTCACACTATCACTATTGCTGCGTGATATTTTTCCATGAATGATCATTATCGCAGAATTTTTTGTGTTATATCTTCAGTGTAAGTTATTTCTAGATAATTTTTAACAAAATACCCGGAATATTTTGACGTCCATGGCAAAATAATAATCAATATCAATATGACATGAATAGTAGCAAGCTGCTAAGTCCAATATCATAATTAAACTAAATCAAGAAGTAATAAAAAACTTCAATTAATTAATAATAATGATTTTTTGTACATTATTATTTACATTTGTAGAACTCGGACAAGAATTTTAATATAGTATACGGAATACAAGCATGCATGTATATATAGCAGCTCTTGAATTACTCGCTTGGTCTGCATGCAAGCACAGTATTGTTATTAATATTTTCATTTCCCTGCCCTTCTCTTTTCACTGTTCACTTCACGCCTGCCTCTTGGCTGATCTATGTCAGTTATGATTGACTTTTAGCAATTTTATATATTTTTTATTTTTTATATTTTTTATATGCAAAAATGTCATGGTGACATTTTTGCAATATAGACGCTGGCACGTTTGCCTTCTTGGAAATTTTAAGTGATTATGATTACCTTCTTGCAAATCTAGTCTGTCATCATTGCCTTTATGAAGATGTCCATAAATTGATTGATTATGAGGAAATCATGATGTCATTTTTTACTATTTTAAGTAATCATTATTACCTTCATAAAATTTTCAATCAACCATGACTGCTGTTTAGGAAACTTTAAAAAATTGCGATAGCCTTCTTACAAATTTAGGCAATCATGATTGCCGCCATGGAAATTTAGGCCGTGACGGATGCCTTAATGGAAATTTTGCTATATCACGATTGCTTTATTGGAAATTTTGTGTAATCATGAAGCTGTGTCAGCAAGCAAGAATCGTGGATACCAGAACGCCTCAACTTAGTATGAACGCCATAAATACTTAGTATGAAAATTTCCAGATGTCTTCTCCTATTAAGATGTCAAGACGGAATAAACTCTAATTAATAAATTTTATCCAAATGACTTTATGCTAATCATTTGTGGTATTGAAGAACCATAAAATTATTCAACTTTCAATTTCCGTTATAAAATCACGAGATTTACTGTGAGTGTTTGGTCAATAAAATTATTTGAACAGGATTACGAGAGCCGAATGTAAAATAAATTACGGAATGAATCCAAAAGACAGACGTGAAAGTTATTGAATTATTAATATTAAATTAGTACACTTATATGAATAAGACATGGGTAAGCTTAACACGGAGGGAAACTTTGAATTCCCTAATCATAGCACACTTAAATAGGTATTACATTTAGTCGAGAGAAAGCGATTTATATCTTATGTGTTCAATTATTTATCAGAAAGCAAATCCACCTTCTACACGTCTGGGCAAACGATTAATAATCATGTAAAACAACCATAATGCTTCCGTCCGAAACCTCTAGCATTGACAATGTTTAGTTTAATATACATGGTAAATGATGGAACACAGAGGCCATAACAAATATGCGGCTAAGAAATCCATAGTAACAACTTCTTGCTCAGTTACAGCTGGTCGATTGGGTTCAGAACCTGTGGCAGCGTATAACATAGCAGCAACAATGAGGTTAATGCTGCCCACCAATGAGCATGAGCGAAAATAGTTCCTGTTGAAGATAGGAAAGGTTCATAGTCATTAAGAAAAACTCAGAGCGGCAACATTCATTAACTTTTTCATTTGCACAGTTACGCAAAATGTGCTGTATATAATATAATATAATATAACATAATATAATATAATATAATATAATATAAATACAACATAATATAAAGTAGTGGTGTCAGCTTTGCTGAGGCCAAATTCTTCTCTGACCGTTTCTTAACCACCTTGCCGATTTCTAAAGAATTTTCACAACTATCTGCGGGTCTTGAACCTCCAACTCGCTGCTCCAATCGCAGTGATATTCATCACTCGCCTTCGTGGTCTTTAGGAGGCTGCGAGTTGATGAAGAGCCACACCAAAGAACCAGTCCTGTGAAAAAGGATTTAACACATACAATATTTTGCTTGTGCATACAACAGTGAAATTAACATTTTCCGACAGGTGCATTAAGTTATGATCTTATTTGAAATATTTAAACATGATTTTACCACGATTTTTTTAAAGTGCAGAGCATGAAGAGAGGTGAATTTAATTATATATTTATTTCAAGATTATTTGGATAATGATAAAAGCAGTAGTTTGTTCTGCAATAAATTATAAATTTTCTTATCAATGGTAGACTTGCCAACAAGGGTTCGAAACTGGAAGAGACAACAGAATTCTGAAGTAAGTAAATTGGTGGTCATGTTATGAGAATCTTATGAGATGGATGCCGATTAGCAGGACATAATGTCAAAGGACTCAATAAGCACAGTAAGTGAACTCCCGAAAACGAAAAAAACTGACTTGATCACGTACAGGAATTCCTAGTCTCCCAGCTTCATAAGATGTGCTGCAGGAAAATTAAAATAAGCCACCAAAATAAATGAATGAGAATGAAAATTAATTTTCAAACGATTAACATCTAAAGCGAAGTCTTTCTTTCCGGGCCGCATGCGTCACACAAAAAATATTCACGATTAGTTTTGGTCGAATTACGTCTTTGAATAATTAAGTGGCATCCATACAGCTTATTATAAAAGTCACTATTATCAATATATTTGAGATACGAGTGGAATTCCAGAAATTTACGTTTTGTGATAAACAACTAGTCCTGACCTGTCATAGTGGGAGGGGAGTCCCATGGCATTCTCCGTAGGGCTCTCAATAGGACCCTCAGTAGGGCTTCCCTGGGTGTCCTCGGTGTGGACCTCCGTGTTAACCCTCTTAAGAACCGATGTCGGATCCCCCGAACGGACCTCCATGAAGTCCTCTGTGGGGTTTCTACAGGGTCCAGCCCTCAGCCTCACTTGCCACAGACACAGCAGCAGCTGCTGCAGTTCCCTCTCCTCCAGGGTGGGGGACACCAGCACCAGCTGCTCCAGCCTGAGGGTAGTGACAATGTCAGTTGGATGCATTAGCTGAATGTTCGCTTATGGGGCTATTCATTTATAAACAAGAAATAAAAATTAAAACAGTAAAAAATAAGCGGGGTTATTTATTGATTCTGGTATGCGATTTACCTTAAACGTAATTCAAATAAAAATTCGGATCTAACTGTTCACCAAGGGCTATAACAATATCAGTCAACACATATGTATATTTACTATGTATACAATAGTCAACACATATGTATACAATACTTTACACACACTCACTGCACGAACAGAAATTAAATGTAGCCCTGATACGTCCTCTTTGCCGGCAACAATGGGTCTGGATGACCCATATACGGGCAATAGTGCATCGTATTTGGACAATAGCTCTCTCAATTTTAATCCTTCATTCAATGCCCCATAAACTTCTAAATCTATCAATCATGTATGCGCATGCAATTTATTATGAGACGGCGCGGCAAAATCACAACCGTAAATTTTTAACATCATGAAATAATAATAATAAAAATGACAGTAAATTAAATAATTTTTAATACGTGTTACTTATCTCTGCGTTGCTCAAACTGACCGATTCCCCGCAGCAGTTGAGAGGAACAAGATGGTTTGTAAGACAGCTTGACAGGAGCCTTGCGTAGCTCCCCGCACCCACAGAGAAATGGGCAACCTTGCAACAGCTTCTGCCATCGTATCGGACGGCGGAGCAACAGCAGGTGCTGTCCAGTCGCTGCTGAAAATGCCCGTCCGCACACCTACAGTTCGAGAAAATTGTAGAAAATTATGAAATGTTTCACAAAATGAATATTACACTTGGGGCCGTACTATCAAAATTCGCTTAGTACAAGTGGCCGCTCATGTACACGAAGCGACCTAAGTACAAGTAGCTGCCGATTTTTCCGCTGTAATGGGTGGGTTTAGCATTATAAGCCGTCAGTGATTGGCTGGAGTTACGAATTCGTAACTATTTTTGAGTAAGGCTCCCAGGTAGAAAAATATAAAGTGGTTCCATGAATTTGTTTAAAATTAAAGGAAAATTGATTTCATATCATTAAAAACCTTGATACTCACAGACCCAGCTGCACTTCCCGCTCAAAGGGCTCAGGTCCAGTGGACGCTGTAAGGTTATCTCAAGTTGAGCTGATGCGGCCACTGAGCTAAGCGCCTCTATGCTGACTTCGGAGCTGAGACAGCCACTGAACCAGGTTAGCTGACATCTGCAGAAATAAATAAATAAAATAAATCTGATATTTTTTAACCAATTTAGCAAATATTAGATTTAACATTATCAAATTTATAACAAATAAAAGGATGACAGATATACAGCGAAAGGGCCGATCATTCGTTAAATAAATCAAAGTCTGTTTATCAAAGACTCTTAAATTCAATAACATTGTATTTAAAGTGAACCAAAGAGAGGCACAGACCGCACTCACTTTGCGTTCAGTAAAGGTGCAAGCAGGTCATCGTCGGGACAGGAATTTCCCCTAAACATGAGGCTGAGTTCAAGTTTCCCTTCATGCCGCTGGAGGAGATCTTGCCACTGGGCTTCCCTAAGTTCCTGAGGGGACATCCACACCCTCAAAGTTGGGGGACAAACGTGGGGGAGCATCTGTCTCGCTATCGCTACGTGGCGACCTGCAGGGCAGTTTGGGGTTAGATGATGGCGGATCAGGTTCTACATTCATTCACTTTATTCACTGCACGAAATCAACGCGTAGACTAAAATTATTCAGCATTGATAAAATTACAGAAAATAAAAGCTGACACTATTCGAACCATTCAACACAAACTATCAGGAGCGGTTCTACCAAAAATATTTAAATATTCGTAACTTCATCTGCTAATCACTGGAGGCTTCTCAAGCTAAACTCACCAATCATAAACGAAAAATCAGCTACTACTTGTACCTAGGCCTTTACGTGCACATAGGTTGCGCCGTGCAATAAGGCTGATAAATGAGCCTGTAAAAAAAGCCACTTTGTGTGCTTAACCCTTTACCGCCTGACACGAGTAACCGGAGCAATATTGTCACGCGCCTATTTCCCAAAATGGATACGTTCTAGTGAGCGCAAAATGACTTGCACTGATGGTTGCCGCCACGTACGACAACTTAAAAATGTTCTCTGTTGCGTACAAACGTACTCAGTTTGCTACAAACAATAGTTAACGTATAATTGTATGATCCCGGATAGTGACATATGGCGGTAGAGGGTTAAGCCGTTTCGTGTACTTAAGACCGCTAAGGGTGTATAGCAGACTAAGGACTTAGACTGCTATACATACTTGAGCGTCTTTTGAATGCACACTGCAGCCCTAGGACAAGTAAGTGGTTTGGTCCCATTATAAAATGAGACTGCTCACCGGTTTCGAGGTCCCAATCGCCTCCTGCTTCGTACGTTAGTTGAGCGGCATGGCGCACCACACAGAGCACATCCCCGCAGCGCCACATTAGCTCCTGCCAGTGTTGGTAGGTGGCGCCGCCGGCGTGAAGGGCGTCGCGCAACTCAGGCCATCTTTCCTCCAGAAGATTAGGTCTCATTTTCGCCATGTCCTCCATCAGTAATGGTAGCATGCCGAGGTACCTGCGGTGGTTAATTTTGTACGGATTATCTTCGTAATTTCTCTTTTGAGAATTTGTTGATTGTAAATCGAATAATCCAAAAGTTACAAAACAATTTTTAATAAACTTAATACAATCAAATAACAAATAAATGAACAATTAACTATAATTGAATGAATCATAGATTCGTTCATAAGAATAATTTAAAAATTCGACGATAACATGTGTCTGCACTTAGATGTTTTAATCTTCTCATGGGTTGTTTGAAGGTATTTTATAATAATGAAGATAATTATCAAAATCATACTCATATTCTTTCCACTTACTCAATCATAACCACATGACTCACCTGCCGTTGTCCGTTGGTGAACCTTCTAGAATATCGATCAATGAAGCTCCGCTCTCAGAGAGTCTGTGAAGAACGTGCCTCGCTGCAAGATGTTCCGTCAACGACACGTGCGGAAAGCAGTGGTGATTTGGCCCCATCCTAGTGCAATTGAAAATGCACGTATTTCTCAAGACTCCTGAGCAAATCATATCTGCAGTGATGCGATTAGTGAGGTGGTCCACCACCTCAAATTCTGACTGAGGAAGGTGGCCCACCGAGAAACTTGTCCGTTCACTCCTCAGGAGACTCAGAGCGCGAGCACCAAGATCTGACAACAAGGAGAGACTTTCGCTTTGTTGACAACAGCTTGAGGTTCTTATATTTTCTTCCGCGGCTGTAGCACTAAACAAAAGCAACATGTCGTTAGTGACATCGGCAAAAGACTTCCAATTTTCTGCCTTGGACGGTCGATGCCAGACAAAGTGCCAGAAAAGCACCAGAAACATTGGCTCGGTGAAACCAGCTCTCACATCTTTAGGCAAGGCTCTGAAACACGATTTCACTAACTGAGCGGTTGAGCTTGCTCGGGAAAGTTCAGTCTCCGGGAAGGTTGGATGTGGTGGAGTTTTTTGTGAGGTTGAGCATTTCTGAGTTTCTGGGATCTTCCGCGATGAGACTTCTGACATGTTTGGAGGATCATTTCCAATGAAACAAACACACTGACCATATTTCTCCAAAAATCGGAGTTTTTCCCTCAGTTTCGTTAGCGGCAAGATGGTGTATTCAGCAAAAGAGGTCTGGTGCTCAGTGAGAGTATTGGTTAACCATGCGACGGAGGACGGATGGCATGTGACAACAACGCGGCTGTTGCCCAACCAGATCTTGTCGATGAGCTCGAGGAGAGCGGCCCCAGAGATGTCGTTGGCTTCGTCCACGTTGTCCACCAAGAAGAGGGTGTCGAGGCGTAGCAAGGCTCTCAAGCAGTCGATGGCTTCGCTCGGATCACTCTTTCCCGTTAAAGTAAATAAAACGGATTCTCCGAGGGTCTTTGATTGCAGGTCCCTAGCATCTATGCGTAGCAGATAACCGAACTCCTGAAGATAATCTGATTTTGTTCCATGCAACTGTTGTTTGCAGAAATCCTGAACTATTGATGTCAATAAGGTACTTTTTCCAGCTCCAGCAACGCCGGACACGACGATGACCCTCCCAAAACATCGAAACATATCTTTATAAGATATGTCGTTTCTGTTCTTTGGATGCATGGGCTTCAACTTGGTTGAATGGCATAGGGCATGTTGCTTCACTCTAACCCCAAATATCCATTCAACGCAAGGTACTTCACGGAGCCATTGTCGACGAGCAGTTTCCCTTCTGCTCTCAGCGATGAATGCGCACCAATTCGATACGGTGTTTTCCAAGCCATCTTGGCAGAACCGAGCCTTCAAGTGAGAGATCTGATAATTGATTTCAGATTCCGGTAGCAGACAAAGCACTCCAGCATGAATAACCATGGTGATGACCGCAGAAATTATTTTATTAAAATTAAGGGGGTTGGACATCGCTGAATATTTGTGAGCTACATCGTTTGCAATGTCGTTCACTAGATTTGCTGCATTAATGAGCTGTGAAACGTCATTGGCTTCCACGGTCACGTTCCTGAGTATTTTCTGTCTTGAAGGTGAATCCATCGTTTGAGCTTCTTCCTCCTCATCTACGTCGATATTTCGTGTCTGAGCGGACATAACTGTTCCGGAACGGATTACAGGAATAATTTTTGCTGCATCAGTTACACTAGACATTTCTTCAATGATGTTGGTCTGGACAGAGACGTCTTTCCGCGAAATATTGGTACTCAGGGGCTTTAGGGCAAACGGCTCTTCCGCTACCACGTCGCTTTCTTCCCTGACTCGGACGAGAGCCATAAGCACGTTGTACAGGGAACTCGTGCTCATGAACGGCCACTTGGACGAGTCATCTACTGAGGGCGCGGCGAAGTGTAGCCATTCTTCGTATTCATCCTTGGGAAGGGCACGATGTCGTAACGCTTGCAGGTATTCGTGGAAGTTCTTGAACTTTTCTTTGCCAGGTGAACAGTGGTCTACAATGAATGCCATGAATTTAGGGGCGAGCTGGAAAGCTCCAAACGCGTTCCAGAATCTTGCCTGCATGTTCTCGAGGTTCTCCATTTCACGCGCTTGGAACAAGGAGCTCGAGGTTTCCTCTGATACCAACTTGTTCTGAAGGAGCCTGGCATTAAATACCAATCAAGAATTTTCAATGGAATCGTCATTTTTCTAACGGTGATATAATATTAATCTTAAATTCCAATGAGCAAGAGTCGAACCAGCGCAATTTTTAGTGTCGTTTAAATACAAAAACCTGAAGCTTTCAAGAATTCCAGCAATAGATACATAGATTATGCCTAATAAAAGTACTGAATTTTGTCAATAATTATATAAATCATTGACTTCAATTCAATATAATTATTTGCTATTTCAAAGTGAAAAATACTCTTAAATATGATGTAAATATCCGATTTTATTTCACTGGGTTGGTGTATTCAGCACACTCACCTGATGCGGTCCGTATGGGGGAGATGACCGACATTTAGGCTGATCTCGTGCTTAGATCTGAAAAATGTAAATTTAGGTTTGAAATTTTCATTGTTTGTATATTGCTGAGTTATTTGCAACACAAAAATTGATGCGAAAACGCTAGTAGGGGTCTTACGAACTTCGCATGCACCACAACACGACCAATCATGCGTCACTGGGACCCAAATACCCAAATGAGATACAAAACTCATTGTCATGAGTGAGAACATGCAACTACAAAAATCACCATTCTTCTTTTTCTCGTTTGAAAATTTCTCCGTTACATTCAAAAGATCCATAAAAGCTCCCATACCCTGTCAAAATTTTCGTGCCGATTAAGGTCGTTTTAGAGGAACTATATTCGGCTTAGGGGTGAATCAGGAGCACCCTGTCAAAATTTTCGTGCCGATTAAGGTCGTTTTAGAGGAACTATATTCGGCTTAGGGGTGAATCAGGAGCAAGTCGGCCACGTAGGGTGTTTTGCTTCTATTTACCAGCCTCTTTTGGAAGTCAATTGCCCGGTAGGCCAAATCTGCGTAATATGATTAAAGAGAGCAGCTGGTCAAGCTTCGTCATGATGCCCCTGGTCAAACGCTGATGACGCTATCGCACGATGGGGCTGATCAGATGCTGAACAAGGTAAACGCACGAACAATCGAAGTTCCCGCCATACGGGGGTATGTGGCTGTCTCTTATACACATCTAGATGTGTATAAGAGACAGCCCCAAGCTCGACGAGTAATTTCACAAGATTCCATTTCGGCGCTTATTTCGCTACGGCAACCGGAACCTAATGCGGACATAGAGCTTCTAATTTACCCTGCCATAAGAACTTGCGGCGTCCGTGTGCCAGCGGCTGACAGGTCTTCGAATTTCGATAGGGTAACAATTCACAATTCGCACTTTGAGGAACAGTTAATTGAGGCTGCTGTGTTGCCGGGTATCGCCAAAACCTCTCAAAATGGCGTCATTTCAGCTCATGATAGACAAAATGACTCATCAAATTATCAGCTACCTGTATTCATGAATTACACTGATTGATAATGAATGATTGCGACTTTTATCTATGCTGTTTATTTGCTATGTTTGTATTCATATTCTCAAACGTTCAATCAATAAATATAAATAAGAAGATTTATATGATTTAAACTCATTTAATTTAATTGCACTTGAATTAATTCACTTATATCGCACCATTCAGCCTCGCCTGTTATCCATTTTTTACTATCATTCCTTTCAAAGCTTCCGCCGCGTAGGAGAGCGTACTTACTATGTTAGACTTCTACAAGTATTAATAGAAAGGCATGATAGGTAAGATACATCAGACATTGGGAATCTCTAGAGTTAGAAGGATGAGAAAAACACACGGAAGACTCACACGGAAGACATATCCTCGGAGAAGCGGGTTCTGATGCCCGCTAAAGACAGGTCCAGCGTCAGGGCAAACAGTTCGCCAGGCGTTGGCCGGTAGTTGATCAGCGATATGGCATCATACCTGACGGTACAGTGATATTCGGTAAACAATGGATGAATCTACAAATGACGTAAATTCTGATGTGAGTAAAAAAAGTGCGGCAAAGGTATCTATAATATGTAATATTTACTTGAGAAAAAACTAATTGTTGCGTCGACTTCACTTTACGTAGTGCAGCAAGACATTGCGCATGAATTGGAAAAACGTTTTTCCGCTCAGGAAACAGACACTATTTGCCTGCATTTCAACCGTTCGTTCACAAGCTGGAGAACCGCTTTTTACGTGGCGGTAATCAATCTACTTACTTAATTCAAGTGTGGGCAAAGCTATGGGCCACAAACCAACTCCTAAACTAGCCGTGTAGCCAACGCCCAGCCTCAGCATGCAATAATTATATAAACACTTAGCGTTCGAGATAGAAACCGCTGACTACACTTGAACTACGTAATCCAGACCAGCTCTGCACTGCTCAACGTCATAGAGCCGACAGTCAACAGCAATCGTTTAACCATACACAACTTTAGGTAATCACGCCGAACTCAACAGAATAGAACATAGCACGCACCAAAACTCAACACTTACCCCATTTTTTCTCTTTTTTTTGCGGCCTATAACCTACGACTCTTTCACTTGCTCCGCCTCTCTACATTTCCATGGCCAATGGGGTTAGGTTAGGTCCGGTTAAATTAGGTATTAGGCCCTGCGATGATTTTAGTAGTAATTTCTGCCTCAAAGTTTCTCTTGGTAGATTCTTTGATAAAAAACTACTTCCGATAGATGTTGCACAGCATAACTTGTTCCGTTGTAATGCTGAATTTTAATTCTACTTATTTTGAGAGAAAGGAGATTTAACGTACGAACGTTCAGATCGTCTGATTCCAGTCGCAAACACAACGCAAAATGGAACTGGTTGCTGCGCGGTGTCTCTAAGAAAGAGTGGAGAACAAAAGATGGCATAGAATGGACAGAAAGAGGAAGGAGAAATGGAAAGCACATCAGTAAATGAAAAAGGCGCATTATTGGGTTGCTTGTAGGTGTGTGGGGTTTGATTGGGGTTGGGAAGGGGAGGGGTGGAACCCGTCATGAGTCCCCGGACGTTTTATGTTGGGAGTGAAAATGGGAAAATGTGTGTATTTTGCATCAATTTTTACGGGACATTGCTTTTCTTTTTACTTATAAGAAGCTGAATCCGTTTGTAGTGAAATGTAATCTTACAACCGTTCCATTGTTCGTGCATGGATGGCGGGTGTTTATACAACCCCCGCCATCCATATCGGAAAATATCGGAAGTGGTTCGCCTAATGGTGGCGGCAATTATAAATTTATTTACGTTTGTCCTAATGAACCAATTGTTTTCGTAAGTTTTGATCTGTTGTATGGCGTGTTGTGTTTGTACTGATGCTTGGTTGTGTGGTTAATCTCCTGTGGTTATTTGTGTTATGTCATCGGCAAAATCAATGTAGTCTGTTGTGTAGTGGTGGTGGAGGTCGTTGCTGTAGAAGCTGTATTAAGTGGGGGAGAGACAAGCCCTTTGGAAGACCGAAGACGCATGTGTGGATTTATAGTGGGAGACTTATGTGATATTCTGATGGATGCTGTCCTGTCTGAGAGGTAGTCAGAAAATGTTTTGGTGAAGGGCAGGTGGATATTGCAATGGATAATTTTGTATTGAGTCTGGTTTAACTGACTTTGTCAAAGGCTTCGGTCACATCGCTGAGTACTGTTTCAGTGGTGTGTCTTCGGGCTAAATGTATGGCGAGTGTTTCGTGGAATGTGGCTAGTGCTGTGTTTGTCCCTCTGTGATTCCTAAAACCGTGTTGTCTTGTGTTATGTATGTTGTGAATGGGAAAGTGTTCGTTTATGCCGTTGTTCAGTATTTATCTAAAGGCTTCCTGTTGATGTCTAGCTGCCCCGGTCTAAAATTTTGGACTTGGTGTGTTGATGTTTTGGTTTGAGGAAAACGATCACGAAGGCGTGTAGTACTGTCCCCGAGAAATAACCAGCGAAGAAGGCATGATTGACTATTAAATAGAAGATAGTGGATCATGTTTTTGGGTAGGTATTCAAGTTGGAGGACGATGATTCCTATGGGACCAGGTTCTTTTCTATTCAAATTTTTAATTGTGCGCTGTAGTTCTCTAACGGTAGTTGATGGGTAGTCTGCAGGGTGGCGTCGCGGGAGCTCGCCGTAATTATATCGGTGAATGAGCTGTATGCTGCTGTTGACGTGGTCTTGCATGGTGTGGAATTGTTTAAGGTCAACGTCTTCATTGTCTGTGTCCTCCTGTGTGAATATGTTCTGCCAGTGCTTGCGGAAGATGGCTTTTTGTGTTCTGGTGTGTCATATTGTATGCTAATGTGTTTGAGGTTTGGGACGGCTTGTTTGGTTTTGGAGCCTTTAATACCTTTTAGGTATTAATACTTTTTAGGTATTAAAGGTATTGTGTAATTGCGGGAACCGTTTGTGGAGAGCAGATACTTCAGGCAAACAATAGAAAACTTAACGACTCACCTCAGGTTGTCTGGAGCAAATATCCGAACCGTCTGAACAACAGCCTTTCGGCCTCTAAAAAATGGTCCCAGTAGAGTGAGATGGGGAGGAGGATGAACTGGAAGAGGCATGGCTTGTATAGAGGTGTGGATCACTGGAGTGCAAACGCCTGAGGGTATGAATAAGATGAAGCTATTTCGATAATATCAAACGTTAGTGTAAGGTATGGCAGAAAGGACAGAGGTTTTCTATGGTTTTTGGTTTAAACTGTTCTCGCAACGGAGTGAGAGCATCGTCAGGAAGGGTTTTCGGTTTAAACTGTTCTCGCAACGGAGTGAGAGCATCGCCAGGAAGGGTTTTCGGTTTAAACTGTTCTCGCAACGGAGTGAGAACATCGTCAGGAAGCAAGCAAAAAGTCAGCGGTGGCAGGTGGGCGCGAATGAAATTCTATGAAGCCGACCTTTATCACAAGAAGCTAGAATATCCTTCTTCAATTCGTTGAACCATCAATTAACTACTAACAAATTTAGATAAATATGTATTGCAAATTTATCAAAAAAGTTTGGAGGAACTATTTCATTAGTTGAGAGACTTTGATGCACGGTGTTGAAATCTCTCAGAAATACTAATTTCTTTAAAGCCAGCTGAAATACCAGGGCCTGGGCATACACAAACTGAGATATTATAAATGAAAAAATACTTCCAGAATAATGTTAGGTTATATTAGAAAGAGGTGTTATCAGTAATCAGGCATCATACGAATGAAAATATGATTCGGTAAGCAACATGCATGCTTCGTGTTAGTATTTTCAAATTTCAAAAAAAGTTTTATGGAAGTTCTCATTGATTGAACTGACGTAGGTGAGTATATTTGCCGAGCAGAGGGCTGAGGTCGAGTGGAGTCTCGATGCGGATGAGCAAGCTTGCTGTAGCAACTGCTGCCGATGCGAGGGCGGCGACGCCTGCCGTTGATTCGATACAGCCCTCGAAATGGACAATTTTGGACCTGTACGAAAATTTGTTCGAAATCAATAAAACAGTTAACCAACAAAGTAGATATTTTTGGACGGAAAGCTTATGAGGGCATCTCATTTGAAAATCGACAATTAAATGACAAGAATCGTGAGCCTTGAGAATATTTTCATGCTTTACTGACTCGACGTGGCTTAATATCCCAAATTATGAATGAAAACTTGGAAATAATGCACCAGAAGACGATAAGTTAGTGGGAACCGACAAATAACCGCAACAAAGTCAAAAACCGTAATTCAGGCTAAACGCTAGTCATAGATGACGATGCGGCATTTTAGAACTAGATTGTTTACGAAAGTGGAACAACAATCCTAAATGTAGCAGGCAGAAAGCATGGAACGCTATCATTAGCGAAATTTTACAAATTTCCATACATTGGTGGTTAAAATCTAATAAGAATGGCAAACCCATGGTTGAATTAATACAAGGTTGACCCACGGCGACGACGATTTTTTCGCCGTTCTGCGCATGTCTCGTGTGACGTCAACGTGGGCCAAAAATGTAAACAGTGGAGATCAACACGTTGTTTTTGTGCCATATTTGAAAAGAAATTTAAAAAGTTTGACCTCCTCAAAATGGTCCAAAAAACTGTATTTGCTGCAACAAGTGTTATTTTAAGCAAAGCCGGTGTTACAAATCAGTTTCGTGGAGTGTAAATTAAATAAATGGGAAACATGATGGGCCGACAGACAAGGGCTGGGCAGAAAGGAGTAATGGCTGCCACTCAGCTAACGGTCGATGAAAGGAAGCGCAATTTTAACGAATTTTTATTTTCGAAAGGCAAAAGCTAACCAAGAATATTCGTGCATCTTTGCTATATATAATTTTTTTAATGATATAATTTGGTTCATTGATTACTTGTCATGCTGTCCTGAAAATGATCAACGGACTCTCAATGTTGCTGTCTCTGGCGTAAGCCGGTAAGCGTCATGCGGTATGAAACATTTTTGGTGCTGTAGATTGTAGTTATTGTAGTATTACTAGTATTTGTAGGAGGCTGATAGAATACTGGCGAAAGATTTACGTTAGGAAAATCAAGTGTTTGAAGTAATAATGATAGATTAAAGAGAGTGTAAATGCAATAATTATTTCCCATGAGGTAAATTGCTGTGTTCTGACAGACTGTGACACCATTGACCATGGCATGACACTGATGACAGTGACTAGCCAAGTGCTAGTGGAAGGTGTAGAGAACTAAGAAAAGGATGTCAGATGGTCAGTGGCCAATAATTTGTAGTGTAATTATTCTTTAAATATTATTTTTGGTTTTGATGAAACTTTACTGCACTTGTTACTTAGTACTTAGTCGTTAGCTTTCTGTCACACGAGTCTGAGGAGGATTATCAAGGATATGCATAAAAAAGCAGCATAATTCACAAACAATAACAGTCAATAAAGTCAATAAGATGGGAGGTAAATAATTCATCTGGCAGAAATCTCATTGTTCTATATTGGGCACAAATCAAGCTTCACTTCACAAATCAAGCTTCACTTCACAAATCAAGCTTCACTGCCCAATGGGCAGTGAAGCTTGATTTGTAATTTTTTGGGACTGTCCACTTGGTGGAGTTATGGTAGGCTGGTAGTTTCTACCTGCTGCCTTGAGCCTTCATTGTGTGCTAGCCTACTGTGTAGGCTATGGCTATTGTGCATTGATTTGAGGATGTTGAAGCACTGTAATGTAATGATCATAATTCAATGTTATTTATTTTCTCAATATTCCACAGATACTACAGTCTTATGATAGATATTTAAAACTCACTTGAAGCTGTAGAAACCACTTTTTCAAATTCATTGCCATTTAAATTTTTAAGTTGTGTTACAGTCTTGGCATTACATAGTAAAACTAAACATGACCATCTGCTCCATACTGGGTTGTGAAACTTCTTCACGAAATAAGGCGTATAAGCTTCACTCATTTCCAAGAAGTGAAGTATATAAAAATCAGTGGATTTTGCGCACGGGTCAAAAAGACTTAGGTGTTGATAGCTGGAAGCACTCAAGAATTTGTGGAAAACATTTTAGTGCTGCACAGTACAAAAGGGACTTCAGATTTGAGCTGTGTGGCATCAATCGAGACAAGACCTACCGCAATTTGAAAGAAGATGCTGTTCCAGATCAGCATCTGCCACCTACATTGCTAAATGATTCTACAAAATTTGGTAAGTAACTAAGTAATACAATTTTGACTACCTTGGTAGTTGGTACCTCTCTAACTTGTGGCAACTTTGATGTGAAAGTTGCATTGCTCCTGTAAATTTATGTGCAAAATATGTTCAGGCTTTTTTGAGAGGTATGAATCATGATAATGATGTTTGTGTTTCTTTTTAAGTAATCTGAGGTTATGAACCTCAAGAATCTTTTGTGTGAGTTTTTGAATGGCTGAAATCTGATGATTTCTGATCCAATTTCAGATATTTTATTTCATTAGTTCAACCTATGAGTAATGAAGAACAATGAACGCTCATGCAATGCAGGACAAAGACAGAACATACAGTTTCAATTACGTGCTGAATACTTTGTTTGAGGATTGAAACAGCAATTGCGAACTATGGAATNATTTACCAGTGTTCAATTTACGCATTTTGTTTAATAAATATTTGTTTATCATGCTCCCATTCCTCCCTTGTTAAGATCGGTGGCAGATTAGGGTTAATCGTCGAATCAATTTGGAGTCGTCCTTTACTTGAACCTTACAAAAATACTTTTCAAATTTTTTTAATATATCAAAAATTTCAAAATTATTCATTCTGTCAATTGATTCATGCATTGCCTTTGACTTCCTACAAGTGTGAAAATTTTCAGATCAATTGGCCAGTTAAAAGTGTGTCAAATATCAGTCATAAGATTTGTAGCTGACAAAATTATTTTTTCAATTTTTTTTAATGTTAAAAAATTTTTTTTTAAAAATTATTTATTTTGTCATTTGATTCTTACATTGTCTTCAACTCTACGCAAGTGTGCAAAATTTCAGATCGATAGGATAAGTAGAAGTGTGTTAAATTTTTATTTTAAGATTTGTACAGACAGACAGACAAACAAGAAGTGAAGTTAAAGAGAAGCGCTGTAATAAATGGCTGCAAATCGTCCAATATCAATACTAAATTTCTAATTATTTTGTCTATTGTATCATTGAATCGATCAGCAAAAGAAATTTAAATTATGCGTAGTAAAGAACCAATTATTTATATCCCTGATATTTTTTAAATGGCTGCTAGGATGCATGGCTATAAGCAATATATTCAATGTGTACAAGCATTAGAGTTGTGTATCAGCCCAATTTGTTATGTCTTTTGGCTGTTTGAAGCGCGATACAACTTAATCTGGCAGGATATAATATTATTGAGAGTATTGTTGAATACTTGAGCTACTTTACTCCCATAATGCCATATCTTCATCTACTTTAATCCTCATTCAGTGACAAAGTTAATTTCTGAATTGTGTCTTTTCGACCAAATGCTATATATTTTTAAATTAATTTTCATCGCATTTTCGACATTAATTTTGTTTTAACTCGAAAGTTGCCTAAGAAAAAACTTGCAGATTACTAGAATACTGGTAACATGAAAGTCATTTTAATAAAAAGCTTGAAATTTACTTGATATAATTCCAGAGCCCAGCATTTTGCTCCGAAGGAAATAACGTAATAAAGTTATGCTGATTATGAGCTTCAGACGACCCCACAAAAACTGCATTCAATTGAACGCTGCAGAAGCCGTGGTTGATTTGGCCGATTATGAGATTTTGATTTGAAGCGTCGCTCCGCAAATAACGAAAACTAAGCGCATGGGGGCTAGAGATAGCAGTGAAACAAAGTTAAGTTTCCTAAATTTTTATTTTCTTTATTAATCAAGTTAATTGCAACGTATATTATTGCATAGGCGTATGAAGATTGGCCGGGCTGCGAGAACGGATAGGGTCAAGGAAGTTCCCCACCAAAGCGTGACGTGCCAGATCTGCAGCCATTTGTCCCCAGCATTTTCGTTCAGTGCTGCCATAAAAAATATGGAAAAGAATTCAAAATCATAAATATCATTAATGGTAACAGTATTTGTATATAGATCTATTATATTTATAAAATTCATCATCTATTTAATTTCTCCATATATATTAAATATATCTATTAACTTATCAATTCATCAATTTTGTACTAACAATTGAAGTAAAGTTATTAGATTTTGCCATCTTGAAAAATATATTCTCAATTCACCATTAATGCCCAAACACCCCATTAGCTATTTTATTGATAAAATTGGCTTTCATGATTCATGTAATAAATTAGGACTAGGTAACGAATAATGTCAGTTGTCAGTACTAGAGACTTATAAGTTACAGTGTCTTATGTATTCTTAAATGATGCAGATATTTTAAATGTGATTCATGAATAAGTTTCATCAGTGTTCAGACCAAAGAATGATATTCAATTATTCATTATAATTGGAAATTGGAATTACACAATATAGATAGCCACCAAATAATTAGGGTAGAATTCTGGGAATGTGCGTTCATATATTCAAGATTGATGATCATTGATCCAGCCTAGTAGTAGTAGCATGATCAGTCAATGCCAATCAGGTACAAAATAGCTATTAGGTAAATATAAAATAAAAAATAAAATATATGTTTGAAAAATGTGCAATTAAATTTTATTTTATATTTACCTAATATTTTCTACCTGATTGGCATTGACTGATCATGCTACTACTACTACTAGGCTCAGTAGGCTGGATCAATGATCATCAATCTTGAATATATGAACACACATTCCCAGAATTCTACCCTAATTATTTGGTGGCTATCACATATGATTCATATGTGCACATAGCTTAGCACATGTTTGTACCTAGGTATATTACCCCTTGCCGCTGGGTTCCCCTGCCAAATTTCACCTTGCAGCACCAATTGCCAGGATGCACAAATAGGCTATTCTAATAGTAATATCCAACTATGAGGATTCTTTTTCTTTGATACCAATTATATCATCATCATTCATCAATAACTTTATTACCTAGGTAATTTTAAATATCTGGTAATTTTCCTCACTTTCTTAGCCCCTAACAGGCTAACATAAACACAAAACAGTATTTTGATTTAATCTCTAGGCATGCCATTGGCCTTACCTGCTGCCTTAGTAGCCTAGGTGTTAGTGTCACATCAAATACAAGGATCTGATTCTACTCACAGTCTCGCTGAAACATGTACAACATCGTAAATAAATTGAGAAGTATCAGATTAAAACTGACATAATTAATCAGAGATAATTAGACATCAACTCACTTGACATAAGCGGGATTCGTTGAGGAGAGAGCTTCATTTTTTATTGTCATCTTCTGAATGATCGGACAGGAACTCCTTACCGATTACGGCCTCTCAGCAAGTCGGCCCTGTTTGTTTGTTTCGAATTTATTTGTTTTACACTATAGAATTGCTCAGTAAGCCCTATATACTTAGAGACAGACTAGCTGAAGCTACTGGGATTTTTATATGAATTTTGAGGAGAGCAATTTTTTTTAAATTGACCTCAAAATCGGCACAAAAACGACGTCTTTCGCGACAGTATTTACATTTTGGGCCCACGGTGACGTCACAGTCGGAACAACAAACGACATCCGCAAAGAGCAGCTGCGCGTGGGTCAACCTTGTATTAATTCAACCATGAGACAAATACATATATGTCAAATTTTATCAGTAGAAGAAGAAAAAAACGAAACGCTGAGAATTCATCGAACTTTAAAAAGCATAAAATTATCGATAAAATGGTATTTTTATTACAAAATATCGCATTGTTTCATAGTTTATATAATTGAGCTCAAAATATAGATATCATTTGATTTATTAGCCTAAAAAAATTGGTTTTGGGCATCAAAACTATTCCAGTCTACTAATTCAAACCGCTGCATATCAACATATAGATTACTTTGGCGGCCATTTTAAAAATCACTGATTTGAAGCCTTTCCACCAATTATATTTTAGAGGATTTTTTATATGTCTTTTCTGAGGCCTTTCTGCATGTTATGGTGATGGAGAAAATTCTTTTGCGATTTGTTCTAGGTTGACCCCCTTTTTTCAATAGGTTTCCTGGACTATTATACACACCTAAACCTAACTCTAACCCTAACCTAACGAGTTTTTAGAATGTCCGGTAGTGCAGTTCATTTATTTTCGTGTCCGGTTATTAAGTACAAACTAATTGTAAGGTACATAACCGGACTCGATTTTGTCCGGATTTCTAACCCATGTCCATGATTTCTAACCCATATATATCACTGGGCGGAATAACAAATGACATCCGCAAGGCGCAGCTGCGCGTGGATAAACCTTGCATTAGTTCAACTATGATTGAGACCGTCTCACCTGACACCTACAGTCTGGAGGACAGGACAAGGGAACCCTATAAGACATGTTCACAAGTCCGTCGCTCACACTGTGCTGGGTGAACCCCCCAGCATGGTCATAATGCAGTGGCGCAAAATATTAACCGACCGACAATTGCTGGCCGATTCCAGCTATCTGTTTTCAAAACGTCTCGGACAAATTTGCGGCCGGTCTCATGACCAATCTCCAAATTTGGTGAACGAGGAATATATCCCAAAGTAATGAAATTTTAAAATTTCGAAATGAAATTTTAATTTTTTAAATTTCGCCTTCTTCCGTGAGTTATATTGCGATACGTGCAGAAATACGCAGTGAACAAGACATTTCTTCCAAAGTACTGAACAGATTTGAACTAAATTTTGAATATACATTCCTAAATATCCAACGGTGATGTTCAGCTCGTGAAAATTTTCTATATTTTACCTTCATTCGCGAGTTTTTTTCCCATTTCACCCTCATTCGTGATTTAAACAGCTATACGTGCTTAAATTTGCAGTGAACAAGAAAGGTCTTCTAAACTACTGAACAGATTTGAATGAAACTTTGTATATAACTAACTAACTTCCCAACAGTAAGGCTTAGCTCGTGACTTTTTTTTAGATTTTGCCTTCGTTTGCGAGTTATACGGCTTCGGTGCTGTGGCGGTGCAGTGGTGAGAGAAACAGTCTCTCGCACCCAGTTCCCGGGTTCGAATCCCACTGAGGACAAGTTCTGCCGGGAAGCTCAGCTCATGGTCAACTCAGCCATTCATCCAACTCGTTTGCAAAATCCCCAAACGAGGAAACTTTCAGGATTGTAAAACTGGAGAGGTTTACTTTGTTGCCTCAGGCCACCAAGGTGCTCGGCAAGATCCTCATCAACAGAAAACAAGGTGGAGTGGATACATTGCTCCGTAAGGAACAAGCAGGCATCAGGACGGGCAGAGGAACTGTCGACCGGATATTTATAATCAGGAACATCCTAGAGCAAGCCAACGACAAGGAACGCTGCATTGTACGTCCACTTCGTTGATTTTGAAAAGGTATTCGATTCAAAACATCGAGACAGCCTTTGGGCCATCAAGCGCCAATATGGAATACCTCAGAAGCTGATCCAGTTAGTCAGGATCCTCTACGAAGACTTTCAGTGCTCTGTGATCGACGAGAACGAGACAACAGAATGGTTTCCGGTGAAGACAGAGTGAAACAGGGGTGCTACAAAGTCTGGATTTTTGTTCCTCTTTGTGATCGACTGGGCAATGCGTAGGACTCTGGAAGGTGAAAGAACTTAAATCCGATGGTTTGACGACCATGCTGGATGACCATGACTTTGCAGATGACATTGCCCTTCTGTCTTCAATAATGGATCACCTGCAGCAAAAAACAACCAGGTTAGAGAGTAATGCAGCAAAATTGGGACTAAAATTGAATGCCGAGAAATGCAAGATAATGAAGGTCAACAGCAGGAGCAACAACAGGCTGAGGGCTGGAGAGAACGAGGTTGAGGAGGTGGAGAACGTCACTGAGGAATGAGGATGGTGGAAACACAGCGGAGTGAAGAAGCGAGTAGCAATGGCAAGCGAGTAGTTCCAAGGGCTAAACAAACATCTGGCCGGCTAGCAACATCAACAGAAAGATCAAAACCTCCCTATTCAAGACCTTGGTCCTCACAGTTTTGTTACACGGATGCGAGACCTGGAAACTAACCAAGGGAGATGAGAAAACTTGATACCTTCCAGACTAAATGCTTACGGAAGATTTTCAAGATTCGATGGCAGCAACACATCTTAAACAAGTCAGTTCTTGATCCGGCAGAGGTAGAGAAAATCAGTGAGGTGGTGAGGATACGGAGGAGGAACTGGGTGGGACATGTATTGAAGAAAGACAGAGCAAGCGACTGTGCTTTGGCCCTCGGGTGGACACCTGAAGGGAGATGGAAGAGAGGCCGCCCAAAAACAACTTGGAGGCGAAACCAAAACGCAGATTATCTTCAGCCACCATCTTTGCTGCTCCCACCTGTGCGTTTCCTGTTGTGTCCATCCGTGCGTTGGATTATCGTCGTGGCTCCATACGGACGATGGAACTTCACTAGCGCATCACCACCTATACTAGACGACACTTCACCTGGGCCAGAAGAGCTTGCTGTTCGCTTTAGAAGCCGTAAGTCACTACCTTGCTCTGTGCCGTTGGTCAGAGGCAGCTTTATGAGCGCCATGAGCTTTGCTTCGCTAAGTTAATCGTAAATAATTGAACACTCGACCACATTCCCAATTTGTTTCTAATATAAAATCGATAAATTCGTTCACCCGTCTTATTCTCAATTAGTTGATGAGTGTCCTGACGAGATGAGTGTCCTGACGAGATGAGTGTCCTGACGAGATGAGTGTCCTGACGATCGAGATGAGTATCCTGACGAGATGAGTATCCTGACGAGATGAGTGTCCTGAGGAGATGAATTGTAAGGGAAATTCACCCTCTAGGATTTCAGTTACTTAAATTTATTTTTGTGTCGTAAGTTTTACGGCTGTTTGAAGGGTTGGCAACCGTGCTATCTGATGACGTAGCGTTACCGGCCTGAAGCCCGTGTTAGTTCTTCTCATTCGATTGCTGTTACTGGTCGGAGCGTACCTACTGTCACTATTTTCGAGTGCACCTGTAGCGTCCCTATTAGGTGGGTGTTGGTGCATTTGCTTCAGTTTAATGTTCGAGTTTGAATATAGTGTTTAAATTCTCTGAATATATATATATATGTGTTGTGTTGAATGAAATTGTTCCTTAGTACAGTATTGTTAGTTATAGTCTTGCTGACCATCATTGTTCGGCAGGACTGACTCTTTGCCCGGCCAGCAAATGCGGCTCCTAGTTAGGCCGACCTCAACGGCACTTCTCAACTCCAGTACCTGCACCAGAGCAGTCTCAACCAGAGTTCACTAGACCTTGCTATATACTATAAGCCCAGTGCTCATCAGACTGTGCACCATCAGTTCAGTGCCCCATCGTGCAAGTGTAACGTCAGCCCAGTGTACTACCATTGTCGTGTACGACTATTGCTGTAGACCAACTTCTGCTGTGCATTACCTTTGCTGTGCATTACCTTTGCTGTGCATGACCTTTGCTGTTGACTACCTTTGCTGTTAACTACTTTTGCTGTGCATTATCTTTGCTGTTAACTACTTTTGCTGTGCATTACCTTTGCTGTGAACTACCTTTGCTGTTAACTACCCTTGCCGTTAGCTACCTTTGCCGTTAACTACCTTTGCCGTTAACTACTTTTGCCGTTAACTACTTTTGCCGTGTACTATCATTGTTGTGCGTTATTTACTAGGATCTTTTCAACCTTTCATTTACCAGTGTTCAATTTACGCATTTTGTTTAATAAATATTTGTTTATCATGCTCCCATTCCTCCCTTGTTAAGATCGGTGGCAGATTAGGGTTAATCGTCGAATCAATTTGGAGTCGTCCTTTACTTGAACCTTACAACTGGCGACCTTGCCAGGACGACCCTTAGTTCGACTAGCTGCCTGCCGTCCTTAACATTGGAGTTTGAAGTTTTAGTTACTTTTGCCAATATTTCCAGTGTATGTAGGTTTTCATTAGGGAAGTGCAAGTCCTCGTCTTGTTCAGGGGTATCTGCCGTAGGGCCAGGGGATATTTCGGGAGAACAGGACGTAGATTGATTTTTGATCACCTGACATGGTATCATAAGCTGCTATAGACTACGTAGTCAGCCTGACTAGCGGTCAGAATAGTTTCATTTTGCCCTCGCGTTCACGAATAGCAACGCAGAGGTAGTCAGGGAAATTGTTCAGTTTCTCTGGGTGGAATTTGCAATTCCTTCTGTGATCGGTGAAATTTGAGATTTGTATCTAGATAGGCTTTCACCGATACAGGTTACTATTATACTATTCGTCTGAAGTTTTCTTGTGTATCAATACTGTGTGTACATTTTTTTTAGTCTGTTTATTTGTGTATTATCTTAATCTGATTGAGTATTTTGGTAGTTATTGTTGTCTATTATGGCGTCAATACCGACTTAGCCGAACTGCGCGCTGAAGCTGTACAGTTGGGTTTAGAGGGCGAGGCCCTAACAGATTTCATTTATAAGCAGCAAGCTTTCTATCGCGACGAGCGTGCAGCAGAGAGGGCTGCGCACAATGCTGACCTAACTGCGGCGAGAGAGGCTGCTGAACGCGAGAAAGAGCGGGAACAGTTGGCTGCTGAACGCGTGAAAGAGCAGGCACAATTAGCTGCAGAACTAGAACGTGAGCGTCGTGATCACGAGATTAGGATGTTGGAGTTGAGGAGCCCTCGCGATTCCGAAGTTCAACTATCCGATGCCGCTGCTAAACCTAAACTACCCATGTATCGCGACGGTGAAGACATAACGTCTTACATAATACGTTTCGAGCGCATTGCGGAGCTTCTGCAGCTGAATCGCAGTAGTTATGCAGTGAGGTTGGGAACGTTGCTAACGGGCAAAGCGGTTCAGATTTATGCTGCCTTGTCCCCAGACGTTACCGGCGATTATGACTCATTGTCGAATCTACTTGGAGTCGTCCTTTACTTGAACCTTACAACTGGCGACCTTGCCAGGACGACCCTTAGTTCGACTAGCTGCCTGCCGTCCTTAACATTGGAGTTTGAAGCTTTTGTTACTTTGGCTTATATATCCAGTGTATGTAGGGTTTCATTAGTGAAGTGAGAGTCCAATCTTGTTCTGAAGTATCTGCCGTAGGGCCAGGGGATATTTCGGAAGAACGGGACGTGGATTGATTTTTGATCACCTGACATGGTATCATAATTGCTGCTACAGACTACGTAGTCAGCCTGACTAGCGGTCAGTTTTGTTTCATTTTGTCCTCGCGTTCACTGAGAACAACGCCGAGGTAGGCAGGGAAATTGTTCAATTTCTCTGGATGGGATTTACAATTCCCTCTGTGATCGGTGAGCTTTGAGATTCGTTTCTTGATAGGATTTCACCGATGCAGGCTCTGTCTTGAATTATTAGTCAGAAATTTTATTGTGTGTCAATACTGTGTACATTTTTTTTTTGAGCCTGTTTATGTGTATTATCTTAATCTTATTGTGATTATTTGGGTATTTATTGTTCATCATGGCGTCAATGCCGACTATAGCCGAACTGCGCGCTGAAGCTGTACAGTTGGGTTTGGAGGGCGAAGCCCTAACGGAATTCATTTATAAGCAGCAATCTTTCTATCGCGACGAGCGTGCCGCAGAGAGGGCTGCGCACAATGCTGAGCTACTTGCTGCGAGAGAGCGGGAACAGTTGGCTGCTGAACGCGAGAAAGAGCGGGAACAGTTGGCTGCTGAACGCGAGAAAGAGCGTGAACAGTTGGCTGCTGAACGCGAGAAAGAGCGGGAACAGTTAGCTGCGGAGCTAGAACGTGAGCGTCGCGATCACGAGATTAGGATGTTGGAGTTGAGGAGCCCTCGCGATTCCGAAGTTCAACTATCCGATGCCGCTGCCAAACCTAAACTACCCATGTATCGCGACGGTGAAGACATAACGTCTTACATTATACGTTTCGAACGCATTGCGGAGCTTCTGCAGCTGAATCGCAGTAGTTATGCTGTGCGGTTGGGAACATTGTTAACTGGCAAAGCGGTTCAGATTTATGCTGCCTTGTCCCCAGACGTTACCGGCGATTATGACTCCCTGAAGAAAGCCCTGCTTAGTGGTTTCAATAAAACCCATGAAACTTACCGTGAGGAGTTTCGTGCTTCGCGCATTGGCTGCAATGAAACTTACCTTCAGTTTGCCACTCAACTAGGCCGTAAGTTAGATTACTGGCTGGAATCCCGTGATGTGCCTAAAGATTACGATAGTTTGCGCGAGTTTTTCATTATCGATCAGTTTCTAAGTTCTCTCCCCCCGCCTCTGCGATTGTTCATTAAGGAAAAAGACTGTAAACAACTCAGTGAAATTGTGACCTTAGCTGATAATTGGTCCGCAGCCCACAAAGCTTACCCTAAGGATAACCATGTGCCTAGGTACCAGTCTGACGTCAAGGGAAACTCTCCGTCTCGTGCGACTGCCATTCAAAAACCTACCCGCAACTTGGACAATAGACAAGAGATGTCCAAGGGCTGTTTCTCTTGTGGTGATCCGGGTCATGTGAAGCGAAACTGTCCCAAAAATCCGTTACTTTTCGCCAAGCCCAGCCCGATGTCACACTCTGTTCAATTTTGTTTAACCGATCCAACTCCAAGCAAATATCAGTGCTGTGGAACTGTCAATGGATTGCCAGTGTCGAACATTTGGCGTGATACCGCTTGCTCAGCTGTTATTGTGTCTGATGCCCTCCTTCCAGATATTCAAACCCTAAGGATAACCATGTGCCTAGGTACCAGTCTGACGTAAAGGGAAACTCTCCGTCTCGTGCGACTGCCATTCAAAAACCTACCCGCAACTTGGACAATAGACAAGAGATGTCCAAGGGCTGTTTTTCTTGTGGTGATCCGGGTCATGTGAAGCGAAACTGTCCCAAGAATCCATTACTTTTCGCCAAGCCCAGCCCGACGTCACACTCTGTTCAATTTTGTTTAACCGATCCGACTCCAAGCAAATATCAGTGCTGTGGAACTGTCAATGGATTGCCAGTGTCGAACATTTGGCGTGATACCGCTTGCTCAGCTGTTATTGTGTCTGATGCCCTCCTTCCAGATATTCATGTGTCAAAATATGCAACTGTAAATTTACTTGATTATCTAGGACGATCTAACCTGTTTCCTGTAGTTAGGTGTTACATTAGATGTAAATACTTTTGTGGTTGGACAGATGCAATCCTTGCTCCAATTAAATTTTGTTCTGTACTAATAGGTAATGTTCCAGGAGTCATGGATGATAATTTTCCAGACGAGCCATTAGCGAGGCCGTTCACCGAACCTAGTTCATCCGCACCAGATATGTCATCCGTTCAGGCTGTAACTACACGATCCTCAGCTAATGCTAAATCGTCAAAATCGGCTAAATCGTCGTGCTCATTAGCCGAATCTGGTGTCAGAGTTACTTTGAAGGATGGGTTGGTATTTGGGTTCATTATCGATGAGGGTTTGATTTATCGTAAATGTTTCAATTCCAAAACTAAGAATAGAATTGACAAATGTGCACTTGTTGTTCCGCTAGAATGTAGGAGAACCCTTTTGACTAATGCCCACGAGTCTCCTCTTGTTGGCCACTTTGGTCACAGTAAAACTAACTTACGTCTCAGAGAACATTATTTTTGGTCTTCGATCACGACGGATATTAAGGCTTTCTGTGATGGTTGTAATGTCTGTAAACGCTTCTCCCCAAAAAGTAGAATTAGGAAAGATAACGTGGAGCCAATGTCAATTGTGGCTGAGCCAGCAAGTAACGTTGACATAGATGGGTTGAAATACCATCTGGTGGCCAGGAGTTCATCTTGGAGTCACGGATTGGACTACAATCCATTTATTGACCTTGAAAGATTAAGGGATTAAACCCCGCTTGGCCTCAAGTTAGCGATCATGCCGATTCCAGATAATCCGTATCCTGCATATCGCTGGTAATAGGAATGTAGGAGCAGATCTGCTCAGTAGGTGCCAACAAATAATATTAAGCTCTTAGATTAAGATGAATTTCCCATTGTGATTTCTATTGTAATAGAATCTTTTGGGGGGAGTATTGTAAGGGAAATTCACCTATATTAGGATCTTTTCAACCTTATGTATATCTGTGTTCAATTTACGTGCTTTGTTCAATAAATAATTATTTAGTATGCTTTCATTTCTCCTTTGTTAAGATCGGTGGCAGTTTAGGGTTACTCTTGTCGAATCTACTTGGAGTCGTCCTTTACTTGAACTTTACATTCACCATTAAAGTCATGATGGATAACCGAATTTTTACTCGTATACTCTGCGTAAGAAGGATACCATTATGACAAGCAACATATCCGGAAAGTACATGTTTCAAGCAAGACAAGGTAAAGATTAGTAGGAAGCTCAACGCCGACGCACGTTAACCCAACCGGTAACCGGTATATGAACGTGATCGTGTGCTTGCTGGACTCGCCCGCTGCGCTTGATGCCGAGCCGCTGTGCTTTACAAAGAGGACGAGCCGCTGTCGACTACGTCAACGTGGCTTTAGAGTTTAGATAAATGGGGCAACTTGAGAATATTGTAAATATTATGGAACACACCTAATCGATCCATACAATTTATACTTAACGATACAATAATTAGTCTCAATTTATCGCAATATTTCCAGCACAGCAAGTTGGCGCATACGCAAAATTCACAATAAATTTACGCAATATTCCAGGTGACCATGAAAAATTAGATTCGCCGTCATCTATGGAAAAACTGTATTTATTGCAACAAAATTTTTTCATTGCTCCTCGGACAATTTATATCAGGAACAGTCTGATACATGGCCAGTGGCTTCACTTTGGCTTGAAAATTATGTGAAATACCTTGCTTCTGTCAGTCAGTTTTATTATTACCTACCTAATTCACGCTAAATTTTCTTAACAAACTTAATCTTTACAGACAAGCACACAGAACGAAGTCATGGTTTGTCTTGATCTCGAATGACCCGCAACCCTATAACACCTTTCTACGTTGGCTAAATTACAGTGGCAAATACCTTCGTGCACTGTTTAGGCAAACGGTTTTCAGTGGCTTAAAAGAGATTTACCTGCAATGCGCTATCGATTATTCAGAACCTATAAATCGTCGATGATTCATCGATGACTGTCACTTATACTCTCCTCTCTCTCGATCTATTGATGTTTTATTGTCGATTTTTGGCAGACCTGGCCACCCACCGTTCCGCCACCTGTAAACTACTATCGCCACCTATAATCATCGGTGCGCCACCCTTAATTTTTATTTGGGTGAGTCCATGACGCCATGATTCTGTGTTCAGTTATTTAAACATTTTGGCTCTTCTTAAAGAACTCTAGACGCTTTTAATCTAAATTTTTAATGACAATTGCCGTTTCAAGATAGCAAAACAGGTATTTAATGATGAATAATACATAATGAAGAACGAAAATAGAATTTTTGTGAATTCATTTTTTTAGCTCCATACGTCAGATTCGTTTTCTGTTGACATGTACTAAGAAAAAATTCATTAAATGCATTACTAATACAATTTCCTAAATATCGAATTAGGGATGTTTTTATAAATAAAAATTAGAGGATTTACCATGATACTAGAGTCTTGACACTAGTATGATACACTAGTCCAGAGACTATTAGAGACTAGACACTAGTATCTAAATGATTGCCAATCGCTTCACCCACTGGAAAGTTGATCGTAACTCCACTTACGCGACTTTTGAATCGGCGCAAAGTTACGTTCATCTTATTGCACGTAACGTACCGCAAAGTGTTTGAAGGTGCCATCATTTGGAGTTACGCGCACTCAGCGGACTTACGCTGCACTTAAGCCGTTACAAGCACTTAGCAATGTTTTGAAAGTGCCTGCCCAGGCGAGACAAAACTCACGTACTCATGTTTTGCTAGCCAAGTTTTTAATGTACTGGAGTTCAGCCCGTAATAGTATTTAAGGGGATCGTCTGGGTCAAAAATCGAAAATTTTGGTTTTTCCGTTTTGTTAGCTCATTTTGTAGCTGCTGAAAAGTCGCGTCTAACGCAGCAATCCGGATGCATGTGCGTGCTCTAGTTTTTTTTTCTAGAATTTTTTAAAATATATAAAGTGAACATTTTTTAACAATACCGTATGTACAGAAATTTCTTCGAATTAAATCTGAATTTACTGATCACTATGCTTGTTAATTGCAAAGTGTTTGCATTCGTTTGACAGCTACAAACAAGGCGCGTTCAACAAAAATACTACCAGGGATGTACATGCAATAGATTTGGCGCAAGGCTGTTTTGAACTTTTATAAAATGACCATTTTATATCAATATTTACAAATTTTTAATTTAAAAATAGTATTTATAGATCATTATTTACGTTAATTGCAAAGTGTTTGCACACGTTTGAAAGCTGCAAACAAGACGCGTTCAACAAAGCTACTACCATGTATGTAAATGCAATAGTTTTTGCGTAATGCCGTTGTAAAGTTATGTAAAATGAATACTTTATACATGCATATATACATAAACATTCCCATTTATAGCTTATTATTCACGTTAAACTGGAAATGAATAAGTCTAAAGACGCGCGCTGGTACCCTGAAAGCAAATAAATGGCAATGGAAAAGCTTGGGCTACAATATCAAGAAATTTTTTGACATATTCTTCTTTTTTCAATGAATTTTACTTTAATTGGCTTCCTTGAAAAATTTTAAAAATCCAAAAAAATAACTCAACCAATTTTCAAGCTAGAGCAATGAAAGACATACCATTTGATTCGTAAAGACCATACCTAGCGACTCTAGAAGCTCTTTTTTTCAAATTCGAGCATGGTTTGACTTATATATGTGGGGGGGGTGGGGCAAGGGGGAAAAATGTGTAAAAATTGAGAAAATCACACATAAAAGAAAAACGATGAAGAAAATATAAAATCAGGCCTCTAGAGTCGCTAGATAATGTTGTTACGAATCGAATGATATTTGTCTCGACATTGTAGCTTGTGATTTGCTAAAGTTGAAAAACTTTTTTAGAGTACCCCTTATTTTGACGTTTTCTATTAATATATCGTTTTCTTCCAATTTTTCCGAAAAATTCATACAAGCAAATTATTTTGTATTTTACACGTTTCGTATGTGTGGGAAATTTCAGGAAGATTGGTTAATAAATGTAGAAGTTTTTCCTGGACCCAGACGATCCCCTTAAGTTAACCGGTATTCTTCTCAGTCATTGCTGTCTGTCTTAGATTCAATTAGTATCCCCAATACATGTGTTGCTTTCACACGTTGTCTTTATCGCCTACGTTAACGTAGCGCTCTTCAATAAGACGCGGCTTTTCAACCTCAAATGGACGTTGATGTTGTCACTACTTCAACTCGGGCAACCAACTTGAAATGATGCAGTAAAATGATCATGACACTAAAAAACTAAAACAGTATAACGTGAGTAACGTGAGCACCTAGCGGTATGCAGGCTACATGTTGTGTGCAGGCTGCATGTGCGCTGCAGGCATAAAATTGAGTCAGAAATTGGTATGCACACGCACACATTGATGAGGCATCTTCCGGGTGCCTAAAACCATCCTATAAACTATTTCCTAAACCAAAAACCATTAAATTTTAGGAGTTAGGAGGCTTTAAAATAAATTTTTCATATGTCGTCCAGTCCGACTATAACATCAACAATATCCCTAAATCACGCAGATTTTTCGTTAATATTGTTACATTTCAGCAAAGAATTGGGTAATATTTCAAACAAAACGGAAATTCGATTTTTTTCATAACTTATTTTGCGTTGTATCTACGAGTACAAAAGCTAAATAGGACGCGAATGATGAAGCTTAGAAATTGAAAAAAGAGAGACCATGTTGACTAAACTTTTCTCGGGATAAAATAAATGCATTAATTCTTTAGAATACTGGAGAGGCTGCTTCTTTTCCCACGCACTTTTGATGAATGTTTTCGATAAAGCTTAAAATCGTTCGTGAATTTCTCAGTTTTTCGAAAAATTAATCCTAATACGAACGATGGTCACCGATAATTAAGTGGTGGCAAGGTCATCATTAAAGTTTCAAGAACTCAGAGACGAGTGACCTACAAGAGAGTGATCAAGAACTCAGAGACGAGTGATCTCTTCTACAACAAGAAATATTGAACATAAACGAACCCGGGCTATGGAATGCAGCAGGAGAAATTAAGAAAAATGGTCTGTCCAATTAATCGGTGCAGTCGTTACAGTTAACCAACGAGGTTGAATCATAAATTCATTCAATTTACTTAAGCGCAGTAACTGTTTTATGAATTTCTTAGGTTTGAGTGAGTTTTTCAGAGGCATTTAGTAATACCTTTAAGAAATGAAACTTAATTTTCGCCAACTCTTGTAATATGTTAATTTTACCCTTGCACAGCGACAGTATAAATTGCAGCTGTATTTATTTAGTTGCTTCCGAATAAGGTAGTTTAAAAAACTGACGGGAGGAACTTGTATTATTACCAAACTAGTGGAAATCGTACAATTTTACCTATCGCTGATGTTGCTCAATTTTCAAATCTATAAGTAGGTCGTTTTATTATTATTTAGTAATACCACAACTACTTGGGAATGAACTTGGAGTATTCCCGTAATCATAATTATTCCATTTCTAAGCAAGCCAGGCACAAAGTAAAGAACTTTCCTGTTCTAATAGACCATGTAACATTTCCATAATATATGAAAAGGGCCTCATCTGAGTTCTTAAGCCTCAATTTACAACATACAGCCGGACACGTGCCAGGCATATGCCGGTCGCGGTTCCTTCCCGCATAATTGCATTCACATGTTCAGTCTGGTAACGACTCTTCAGTTCCTTTAGTTTAGCTCGTTTCAATAATGGCAAGGCTATTCACGTCCCGGTCAAAAAATACTTTGATTTGATAATGGCTGGACCGTGCCTGGCATCGCAGCTGCCTTGCACGGCTGTTTTGAATGCTTCTATTGCAATGCAATAAAAAATATCGGAGTGGACCATGACTGGCAGTATAGTGTGAACCAAGCCTAACGGGCGGTTACCCTCCAAAAAATTTCTTTATTAAATGACTGATGTTTCTGAAATATTGTAACATATGTTAAACACTAATACAGGCACATTTTGTTCGTATGACCTTTTTTACAAAAATGAAAGAAACGTGAAATGGAAAGAAAACGAGAAAAAAGAAACGGGGAAAAATCTCCTGTTTTGCTTACGAGCTGGAAAATCGAAAGACTTATCATTCGCTACCTAATGCATTTATCTAGAATATTAAGATGGCGCAAAATGGAAATTTCAAAGGTTTATAAGACTCAAATAACTGAAACGGGTCCCAAAAGGATTAGAAGATAAAAGGTATTACTTGATACTGCCATCATGCGCCGCATGACTTATTGTTGTCCAGTTTAACGCAAATAGTAATTTATGAATACAATATTTTTTAAAGAGATCATTGTGTGGCTTTTGAGAAACTGTTCATTTTTTACATGTTAGAAACTACCTCACGCACAAACTAAAGCACCCACGTATGGTGGGTGCTTCAGTTCAGTGCTTCGAAATGTCGTGGCCTTGAAGTTGGCGGAAAAGCGTCAGTCGCCGCTTGGATGAAAATCCGTAATATCAATCAGATTTCCTTAAAATTATGGGGAAAAATTAATCGTTCAAGCGACGATTTATGTAAATCTCTGGTAAAATGCACCGTTTCTCCTCATTTTTGCGACGGAAACTAAGCAAAGGCCCCATATATAAACGTGAGAGTATAAGATTTAACATAAGAGATACGCCTATTTTAGAGGAAAAGACTCGAAACCTGATCTTCTCGATACAACTAGATCAGCTGATATTTTTGGAACTAGCAAAATATTCAGCTGATCTATGGTTATTATTACAACTGTCATTCCTTGAATTCCAGCTTTACCATGGTAACTGGTGAAATTGTCCTAGGCTCCGGGTGGTTCTGAATTATCACACTGGTGGCTTCTGCATATTTTCTAGTTTGGTTGGGAAGTAAATATGTCTCTCATCTGATTTCATCATTTTACAGTTGAAGGCTCCACCGCATGGAAATTCCTGTAGTTTGACCAATTTTATTATGACAAAGAATACAGGAAAATATTTTTTAACATTTTTTATAAAGAAATCTTTTCAATTTATTTCAAATCGACAAATAAAAGTACAGAAATGAAAAGCACAAGGCATCAATACAGTTTGAGTTTTAATTTTTCGCAACACGGTAAAAGACAACGATGCCACATTAGGCATTTTCACTATAATGTGGGATAGTAAACGTAGGTTATCCTACATTATTGCGTTCACCTGCGCTGGAATATTCCTTTGAGTTAAAGGTATTCACACATTACTCAAGACACAACCGCTTCAATGTGCCATATCACTTACAAAAGCATGCTCTATTTACTCTTCTTTCATCTACTGAAATTACTGAAATTGTCTTCGAAATGATAATAATATACATTTACATGTGTACACATAAAGTTTTGATCAGTTTAAAAATTATCAATTTCTCTTGATTAAAATTTTCATGGGCACCCGTTCACTCTTCTAAGACGTATACCTCACAACTCATACGCACGCGGAGTTGATCGGTTCTGGAAAAGAACAAGTCCCAAAGTTTAGTTCTTGGAGGTTTATAGTCGAGCCAGTTTTAAAGTACTCCCGCTCAAGAAGAAAAGCCGAGACGCTCACGCTGCAGCAATTAGGTGGCACCTGCAGCCATAAATATTGTACACGAACGTCGCAGAGGTTAGTGTGACACAGCAAATGTCAGTGGTTACATCACAGAATCTTCTTGACTGAAAATACAACCGCGACTCGTACCAGGGTCATGGCATATTGCAAATAACGGCAAGCTCGTTAATACTTCACGGTTCAAGATTTCGAACAAACAACTATAAATAATTCAAACCTAGGGATGCAAACATCCCCACGTGACCCAGCGACATAATAAACGAACATGCCGTTTGAATCCAACAAGTTTAACTCATTATTTGGCCTATGGGACTGCACCTAACATCAAGGTCCATGTTATTTGAATCCGCAGATAATGGACAGTCTGCATTACCACGTTAGCGTAATGATAGAGTCCAATAATGCTCAATTATCAATCGTTTATGTTACTCATTTATTTTCGGGTCTTTTCCCATACGCAGGTTAACGTCGACCTGAATTCATGCTTAATGTCTCTGACGTAATAGATATATTAACCGACCGATTCTGAAACGTTAATAATTGTATTCTTTTTTGATCATTAACTCGTTTGATGTGTTAGGCTTGATACAAAAAACAGTAAACAAAATGGAACTTTTATTTCAGAGATGACTGGTCCAAATCTTGAGAAAGCAGACGTATTCACAAAAATCTAGAATTGAACCAAGTCGCGAAAAGTGACGCTTGGCAGCGGTTCCAATACAGTTTATCGCCGTTGTGCCGACGAATAAACCCGGCCCAATATAACTGTAGAAGCAAGAAATATCTCATAAATTTTTACAGTTCTGCAATCCAGTAGTAGTATTCCAGTGTCGCAATGAGTTTCAATCTAATACATTCATATAAGCAAATCATTACAAGTTTTACACACCGTGATGTACGAAAGGCTCTTTCTATCGCAAACAGTGACGCTGAAAGTCACCCAAAATAGAATGAATGTTGTTCCCCATCGGATACGCAGTTATTCTATCGAATAGAAAGAATAAATAGCCGTTAGATAGTTGGTAATCAAATCATAAGTTTTATGAACATAAATGTAAGACGGAATATGTCACTATAACAGCCACGGACCCACCTTAAAATCTTTAGCCACCAAGCGGTTAAGCTGCAACTTTAAGAGGCATGTAAATAGGCCATGTAAAGGGAAATTATGACAGTAGAAAGGGAGGACAGACTCCAATAATTAACTAGCAAGTTGAGCTTAGGAAAGCATTAAGCCTTCCCAAAAGATTAGGAACAAATATTTATCTTAAGTAAAAAGCCGAAGCTCAAAAGTCCAAGTGGTCATACCACAAGAAAAGGCAAAGCCCAAATTCAACACTGGAGTCGGTCCTATCCTAATCAAAGAAAGCACGAACATGCATAATAAACGAAAATAAATAAAACGAAAAACAAAGAGTGATCACTCAAAATAATAAATAGCAATTAGGAAGGAATGGCTTTATACACTCCTAACGGAGCAACATTAATGTGATGTTTTCACCACCAAGTCTTACAGCCAACTCTTACTATTTACAAATTCATACCCAACAAAAGGTATGAAGAAAAAGAACAAATTTATATCCTAAGGAATGTGGAAATTTCTAACATGATGTTTACTCGTGGGTTATTTTAATACAACTGCAACCGGGAAATGAGCAATGATGGCGCCCGCCACACCGGGCCCTAATTGCGAGTCCCTTTACTTGCGACCACCGTTAATTAACATTCTGTTTAATGAAGTTTCATCAACCGACACAAACCGTAAGTAAATGGTTCCATTTATGTTCTCACATCACCCTCCATCTCTCCATTAATGTCTGGAATTTTTAATATGTAGATCATCATGAATTGCTGAGTTCAACGTTCCTTAATTAATGAAGTCAAACCTGGTTACTAGTCACCGGTTATACTCCTCGTTTCTGACAGCGACTCGAAGCTTCGAAATTAAAATGCATAGAAGACGATATTAGGCAGCGATTCCCAAACAATAATCCAGACGACAAAGGTGACTGTGTTTGCTGTCGTTTGGTTAAGATGATGAGGAGCAGGAAATAAATAGCCCCTAATTAATAGTAAGCAGTAATATAAATAACTCCTAATATAAGTCATAAATAAAAGGCAAAAGGAGACGAAAATAGGCTCATAACGCATGATTTGGTAAGGATATTATATGCGTATTTTTTGGAAATGATGATGATCACTCCACAGTATTGATATGACGGTGTGTGAAAAGTCTGAGTCATTTTCTGAGGAATTTTTGATGCTGTTTTTTGAAAATTTGCTCTGATCGATATAAACGTGCACGCTTCAGCGCTGGCTGGTGGACAACGCCGGCCACAACCATGCAAAGACCATGTATCAATATTCTGATACTAAATATCCTATTATCGGATTCAAGATTTGAAAAGAAATCTGGTTCAGTGCCGGTATTTGAAAGTCAAACATTATTTTTTACTATAACTGTCCTAAAAAGTCAGCATCAAGAGACAGCAACACCTAACCGTATCGCGCTTCATCTACATTGGCATCGCTTCATCGTGGGTTATCAAGAAATATTGATGAAATAAATCATTCGCGGATCTTCGTCGGTTCGCGAGTTTTGGACGAAGTAAATCGGCAGGTTTTATAAAATATATATGTCTAAAATTTTACGAAAACATATATATTGAAAATTCAGTATTAAATTATTTAAAACCCATTATAATAAATAAAGCATACCAAGCAATTACAAAACAAATACTTAAATGAGTATTTTCGGTCGAACAATTCCCTATCACGGATTTCACCAGCGCGGCCGGAAAAACCCGCGATAATCGATTAATTACTGTATTTGAGAGTGAAGTTTGAGCTCATGATTCGTGGAATCGTGTTCGTGACGAAACGCGTTCGTGACGAGTGTCATAAATGCGTAATTATGCTTGGCGTTGTCTGCTAGCGATAAGTACGCCGCAGCAGTGTTGCCAACTACGCATAAATTTCTATATGAACTAAGAAGGTTTAGGATACGTGGCTATTCCAAACATTCCATTTTACACAACCAAAATAGTAAGCTCCCCAAAGAAGATAGATGGAAAATAATTTTTGATCTTAACAAGAATATAATATTCCCTAGCCCACGGTCACAATTATAGTTCGTTATAGAATTTATTCCTGATGACAACCAGAAATTTTTCTGTAATATCCAGAGCCCGGCATCACAGTGAGTGTACGGACTGTACGCGCTCAAGGCCGTCATTCAGATTCAGGATGTGGAAGTGAGGGTTGCTCACAATGGAGCAGAAGTTGTTTGTTCAGTTCATGCATTCGGTTCTTGCAGTGAATTTCTGAACGCGTTATCTGAACAAGCAAAGAATTTTGAAACAAATTGTGCGAGAGACGATCTGGTTCTGATGGAGTTAATGCACTATAAGTCAACTGGTAATAATACAAATAATGAATTAATGTTTATTTAGCAGTCTTGAGTGATGAAATTTGTTTTGTTTAAAATTGAATCGCGTATGTGAAACAAATGTTCTCCGCTAACGAAATCCTGCTTGGTAAGAGGCTCGTTACGACAAATCTATACATTGCACAGTGATATTAATATTGGAAATGATTCACAGAATATGTAGATCGTATTTATACTATCGTGCATCATGTACAGTATATTCGTACTGTAAAATATACTATGAGTCTAAAACCGTTGATATTATGCACATGAAACTGTGAATTAATTGAATGTCTCGAATCTGTGAAAAGTCGAAAAAAAATTTCAATATATTGCACTACTTTTCAGATTTCTGTCAATGATATCGTTAAGAGTATCCATGGCAACGGCCCTCCATGAAAACGTTGACGTATTTCTCAATCGAAATCGACTAATTTTGAGCATGATTATGGCAGAGATTTTCTCTAACTGCTTTTCTCTTAAGATCCTTAGAACAATTGCCAAACCTAACATCAACGTTAAACATTGAAAATTCTTACGTTTATCGCACCAACCGGCAAGAGTCGAAATAATGGTCGAACAAAAATAAAAGCATATAAAATAAGTTTAATTTCATGGCCTGCGTAACTTTGTAAGGATACAAAAAATTAGTTCTTCTCTGGACATTGATCAAATTTGCAGTTTCTTCATAACATTTCATCATAAGTAAGTTTTCCTTTAATACCTCGACTTCTGGACCTCGCTATGCTTGTATTCATGATTAATATGATAGATAATCTCACATAGGTTATTTTCCAGAATCCTATATAGAAATTCGTCTCCTGAAACAATTTTGTACTCTTTGGGCAAATTTTTGGCGAATATTACACCTAAAGTCTACAAATTCCTATGCCTAGCTCAACGATTTAGAGGGAATGGTATCGAAATTACTGGCTCACTCGAAAAACAACTAGAAAACTGCAAGGATTCATGTCATGTGCAAATAAAAAATTAGTTATGAGAATTAATTAATCTTTTCAACAAAAGTCAATTGAAACGATTTCATTCCACAAGTTACTGCGATTTTCGTAGTTAAACCGAAACAAGAGCCTGTAGAATGAAAACAAAAATATTTCAGGAATTCTCATTAAACTTACAGCTCAATAGAACAATATTTGGAATAATTAGATCGTGCGAGATCAAATTAAAGTATTCGAAAGTGGCTACACACAGCTTGTTAAAAACATAAGTATGCAATATGTACCTATAGAAGATGTTTAGAAATGACATACGCCTATTAGATCTGACTGCAGTTGTTGATTCCGCGTTGACCGGGCTGAACTGCCATCTAATACTTAAGTATAATTAATTACCCAAGAATTTGAAAGCAAATAAACGCCAGGTAAACTCTTATTTCTTCGTTGAAAACCTCTTTCAAGAAGACAGGGTAAATTTCACTCTCATTCGCTTTCTTCGCTTATACAATCTTGTGAAGCTGGTCACATAGGATGAAAATTTTGTTATTGCTTTTCTTTTTTCCCATCTTGTTTGTAAATGGGACAGAAGAAATTTAAAGTTCGGCGATCCTTTGCAGAAGTTCAAGAAAATGCTTTCATGTTTATACGAAAATACGATGCTGTGAACAGGGCAACTTTATCCCGCGTGCAAATTATATTGAAAATGGGGGTACTTTATAAAAAATTTTTTATAACATTTTGCAAATAAAATGCTACAATATCGAGACACATTTCATTCGATATTTAACAAAATTATCTAGCGGCTCTGGAGCCCCGTTTATCGATTTCCCTCATCGTTTGCTTTTATGCGCGTATTTCCCTTTTTCCACATTTTTCCCTGCCCCACCACCGCTCCCCCCATATATAAGTCAAGCAATACACAAATTCAAAAAAATATAACTCAGTACTCACAGCAGTGAGTGACAGAGAGCGCATTTTCTCGTCGACGAAAACTTGAGGTCACGGACGGACGGACAGACGGACGGACGGACGGACAGGCAGACAAACGGACATGGCGAGCACAATAGTGCATTTTTTCCATAAATGAGAAAATGCGCTAAAAAGGCTCCCAGAGTCGCTATAGGTATGGTCTTTACAAATCTGATATGTCTGTCATTGCTCTAGGTTGAATACTGTAGGAGTTATAAAGATTTTAATGTGGATAAAAAATAACAGTTCAAAATTTCAGGATAGCTGAAAAACTGAAAGAAAGTTGGTCCGTGCTTTTGGCACTGGATCCCCGGCTTTACCATCGCCTATTATCTCGTAACATACGAGGGGTATAATCATGCGCCAAATGACTCATTGTAGTCCAGTTTGGCACAGAATAATATGGTTGATAGAGAAAGAGAGTGAGAGAGATAAGCAAGAACCTGTGGTCGGCTCATTAGGCGTGATATAAATCGACCAATATTCGCGTACAAAAATCAATATAGTAAACGAACAAACGCACGAATAGACATGCTGATTACACCGTTAGAGGTGCCAGATTTGAAGCTTTAAATTCACAACAAAAACCAAAAAAGTTAAAATTTTCAATTTGTCACCGAGCCGGTCCCCTTAACTTTGTCGCAAATTCATATTTAACATATTGACAAGCAGTTAGGTGAATTGTCATTTTCTACAACCCTAGTTATGATTGTATCAGTTATTGGGAGCTGTTGTTTATAAGCTGGAAGTTCACTCATAGAAATGAAGGGGTCATATTGTCTAAAAGTAACACACTTTCTGCAGGTAGCACTGATACGTCCTTTTGCCAGGAAAACTGAGTCAAGAAGGCCAACACATGGCAAGAAGTGCATCACTATTTAAACAAAGTCTGTTGATTTCTCTGAGTGTTCCCAATAAGGTGCTCAAGATAACTTCACCTCACAAGTAACATCAGATACATGCATGTATGTCAGACGCAAGTCAGTAAATGCAATCTTAATATAAAGAATAGTAACTAAATTTCTCCTTGTTCAAAAAGAGCACTAATATCAGGCAACGTAAATTGTTTATGAAGATATTTGAGTATCGTTTATACCCTCACTCGATTTTGTAATTAAAAATTTAAACACAAAATTCTTCATGTAATTTTCAAGGAAGTGCACGAAGAAGAATCAGCGCTCATGGTGCCAGCATGAATATGAGCCATCAGTGACTTTCATGACTAAAATATTTATTTCCTGCTTGTAAAAATACTGGAACGCTGGGGGGAATCCTCTCTATTGTAACTAATTGGAACTATGAATTAGTGGGACGATGCATAATGATGTCCAAAATCAGAGTTTCAGCTCTCCATACAACCATTTTGTCACGCGTTATCAAGGATTGTTCCAACATTTTTAATTCCAGGAAATATTTTATGGAATGAAAAACAAGTGTTATTGTAGATGAACAGAGTAGAGGAAATTCGGCTTGTAGACAGAACAATTTTCAGTAGTTTATATGAGATTTGCATCCATGAAGCACCACTTTTTAATGTTGACGTGCCAGTTTCAAACGCAGTGCGAGTATATTTAAGCGTCTTTCTCTCTCGCCTGATTGAGGATTAAGGAAGGCAACCATAGACTTTATTTTCGCAGTAGCATTATAGCTTCTAGATTATTTCGAATAAAACGAGTTGCCTTTTCTTGGTGGAAAGAAGTGATGTCGACCGAACAAGCATATTAGACCAACAGATGCTGGATCACTATCACTCAGAAGGTTTGTGTGAAGTGTACCTATATATTTTTGTTGGGCATCACTCACTAATAGTTACAGGAAACTTTTAAATTATTCACAAGATGGCAAGTGCGATGATAGAGTGCGACGTTTGTAATGAAAAATTCGACTCGGGTAACCATAAGCCGCTTTGCCTGACCTGCGGCCACACGTTTTGCTTCTCTTGCATTTTAAATTTACTAAAACTCCCTGGAACCCAAAATTGCCCAAAATGTAGGAAACAATTTTCCCAACGAATTGATCAAATGTTGGTGAACTACGCATTGATTCCTTCAAAAAACATGGTTCGCCCACATCCCCCGAGCTCGCTGTCAGAGGCACAGTGCCTTCATCAAGGGAAGGCGCTGGATTACCTGTGCGTAGACTGCATGGAACTCTTGTGCTTCACGTGCACCAGGCGCACACATAAAAATCACACAATTGAGTTATTAGACGACCTACTTGAAGAGGATGAATCTGTTTCGAACTCGTGGACGAAAATACGGACCACAATTCACGATAAACTCGGGCGCGTGAATAACTTAGTCTCCGTATCAGACGATATATTGAGTTTGATTGCTGAAATCATCAACCTGAAGACTGAATTTCAAGGATGGAAGGATTCACTGCTGGTCCAGAAACTGTCGACAGAGCAAGACCTCCAGGCTTGGGATGCCCCGGCCAGCGGTGTGATTGGGAATAAGCGACATGAATGCAAGGAAATGCTTTGTCGTCTAAAATTTACACCTTCAGAAAATTTACAGTTACCAGTAATCAGAGCCAGGTTGTTTGCAGCTTTGAAGAAATGTGATTCGTTACAGGCGAGTGGAATGATATATTTGATACAAATTACCTCCGTATGAGTCTCAACTGTAATTTGCTACCACGATAGATTCGTATTTTATTCCATCTTGCTAGTTTAATTCTGAAAATAATTTTGTGTTGGTTTAATTAAAAAAACTGAATTCAATTGATTGATGCAATATAATTTTATTTTAATTCTGCGAGGAAGACGGATTGATCTAATGATTTTCAATACGGAATAAAAGCACGATTCCAGTAAAATTCAGATTGAGATTATTTAACATTCGCAAGCAAGCACGAACTATCACTGTATTTAAATTGAGAAACTTTACAAGGCTGAAGGCTACATGCAGGCGATAAAAAATGTATAAAGCTTCCTTTAAAGCGGGGAAATGGTGAAGTTCATCTGCCTAATAAACGCATTTGATATTATTTCACATTTTCTACTTTTGCAAGCCTATTCTTGTTACTGAATAACCATTACCGTATTTAGAATTACTCTTCGTGTATATAAATTACAATATGAAAAATTTCCGTGTAATTTCCAGACATGCGAGCTTCCAACATATGAGGACGGAGTGGCTTGGACAGTCACCAGCTGGGATGAAGGAGAGCGAGCTGTCGCCAGCCTGGCCAGCAACATCAAGCCCAGTCTCCTCGTGGTGCTGTCCACCAGCCTGGTCAGCAACATCAAGCCCAGTCGCCTCGTGGTGCTGTCCACCCACACCCGCCCCATCCCGGGGCTGGGGGATCTGCTGTACCGCCTCGCCTACCACCACACCGGCGACATCAGCCTGCTGCCCCTGGACTCTTTCTGGAGGCCGACAGGACAGTCGGATGAAGGCATGGTCATCGTCAAATTTAGGTACATTGGTCAATAGTTTTGACGAGTCAGAGATATTATCTCAATACGAACGGGTGAAAATAGGGATAAAATGTTCACTAATTATAATCTTTCACTGGCATTGCAGGAGATCGTTGCAAGGAGGCTGATGCGAGGAAGCTTTTCTCGCGAGTAAATGAGTTGTATGATCATGAAATCGGCAAAAGAAAAAAGAATTAAAATTGTATAATTATAGAGACAAAAAAAAAAGCGAAACGCATGTATATAAAGTACGTATCATACATGTAAGGCATACAGATATTTCTTTACATATATAGTCTCCTCCCATCACCCCAACTTCTTTGTAACTATCCAAGTACTGGCGAGTTCCCTCTTCCCAACCCTAACCAAACCTCACCCAACCATAACCAACCCGATCAGGCGTCATTCCTCTTTCCCCTTCCTCTTTCTGGCCAATCTGCGCTACCTCTTGTTCGCTTCCACTCTTTCCTAGTGGCACCGCACCACCACCACCACCACCATCACCACCACCATCACCACCACCATCACCACCATCACCACAAAATTGGCAGATTTTGTCATCACTGCTTCAAAGAATGTCGAATGCGGGTGTTTCTATTATCGACTTCCAGTTGAACTGTCCTCAGGATTCTGACCTCCAAGAACCAGTACAAGTTATCACCTTTTTTCTTATATTTTATTGACAATATGTTCAAATGTAACGATAACCTGTTAAACTTGAAAATGCAACTTCCAAATGAATCTGCATCCAAAAGTCGGAACCAGTTGATTTATAATCGCCAAATGGAGTGGGTATAAAATTTAGAGCATCTTTAAAGCTTATCGCTCATACATGGAGTGAATATCTCATGGTATCTGGGGAAGTACAAAGTCCATAAACAATGTGAAGAAATTTTATCCGTGCCCCTGCCACATGTGTATTCTAATTAACGTTTTTTCATAGTTGCCTTTCCGTTTAATTATGAAGTAAGAGGAAGAGATGATATTTAATTTATAAGTTTATTAAATATTACATTACTTGTTTCTTCCACATTCAGGTCTTCAGTCAGCTCTGACGTGATCTCAGTTCGACTTTCATCGTAACTTTAATGGACCTTTAAAATGAACATCAAATTGTGTGTAAACTCATGTTTAGTCTGCGTGTAGTCACCTGTGAGCATTCAATAGAAGCTTTCCCATGTTGATGGTTGGAAAGCAATTAACGTTCGTAGCTCCAATATGAGGTGAATTTTTCAAATTTCAAGCTCAAAAGTCTTGACGTAAAATAAAAATTTCAGCTTCATAAAAACTTCAAAAGTTACTGTACTTATTCTTCCCATTCTTTTATAAGGTGATGTTTCTTGGTCATACATTCTCTCATATTTTCCCGTGTTTACAGTGACCGCCTAGATGCCCTGTACTGCTCTCCTGGCCAAGTCGTCGACTACTTCAGCAAGCGACATTCCGCCGGAATGCAGAGTGGTAGATTGCATCCTAAGATCGATTATTATTTTACCCGAATTATTTCTAATACATTCTAATTGCAATAAATAAATGTTTTATCTGTTGCAAGTCTTGGAATTTTTCAAGTCTTTCCTATGAAACGGCATTTTTTGCCCTGAATTGTTATCATCGCTTATGTTGCACCTTTGATTCCTGTAACAAGTTTGTTGCGACAAAACACAAACTGGCGTTTTTATATTTCATTTACTTTTCATACATATACCTCAATCAACAGAGATGCTCACAACTACGAACAATTAATCGAGTTCAAGTTCATCAATAAAATCGTATGAGGCAGATAAAATTAAATGAAAAAGTCAACTGGTGAGGTTCACGAACAAGTTGAAATTAGTAGGCAAAATAAATTATTCAAAATATGTATAATAATAACAAAAAATTGAATATTTTTGGTAATTTACCTTGGACTTTCTTGAAAGGCAGTTTCACGGCTCCCAAACTCCAAACAAGGGTAACTAAAGAGGGGACTGGCAAGATCGGTGTACGTTTTGACAACGACTGCGACGTCGGGGCTTTCAAAGCTTTACCAAAGCAAATAGGTAAGTTTTCGATTATTTAACCGTAAGTTGAACCCTTCGTTGTAACTGATTTTAAAAATTTTTATTTTGAATGCAGAAGGTTACCTCGCCGTTTCTTGGCAGCGATGAGCGACGGTGTGAGCGAACAGTAGCACGGATACCATTGCAATGCATTGCATCATCATAAGTTATTATTTTTTCTGAGTTAATAACCACGCTACAGTACAAATTTACATAATTTACTAAAAACAAGCTTATATAATGAAACAAACACGTCCCTGTTACCTCTATCAATTGGCTCGTTGATAGGGTCGGAGGCTTTTAACATAACATAACATAGTGATGTCGGCGCTAAAGAGTAAGCCTGATGTGGCCTGTCGCCGTTTTTTTAACTTTTTGTGACTTGTTCACAGAAGATCTAAAATGTCATTCCGGTCATTTGACCGGATCTTTTCATGACGGACAATAGTTTGAAATAGCTACTAGACTTCCACCGGCTTCGATATGGTGCTAGACATTTCAAGTCTGAACATATATTTTTCTTTAGCTTTATTTAGTCTGTTCTTGAACGCGTTCATATTGTCACTGGGGAGCAGTGTCATATTGTCAACCATTGTCACTGCGGAGACAATGAACAAAGCAAACTGACATAGCATTTTTGCCTGGATGTTCTGCATATTGAAAAAGAAATTTTGATTCTTGTAGACGAATTCAATTTTTAGCTATCAGTGTAGACGTCTTCAATGCAAGTTTGATTCATTGGAAGCCTCGGTTAGGAGTAAATGTGCCGCTGAATTCTTGCTTTTCTTCAAAAAATTGTTGACGGCAAGCGTCAAAAATTGTCGGGCACGTCATTACCGCCAAATGATGGAACTTGGAATGACGAAGGATCACACAGATTTTTAATACGGAACAGAAGGATGCATTAGCTGAGAAAATTTTCCTTGTTCATTCGAGCCCGGCCTGTTCTACAGACGATGCTTGTTGTGTACGAGGAATGCCTCGCACCGTCAGCTCACAATTGTTGAAGAACGGTTGTAGCGTCACCCGCTGGCACTTCCCAGACCTCTGCGACGACGACTTGGACTGGATGATCTCCATCCTGTACCGATTCAGGGGTACTCGGTGCGTATGAATAAACTCAATTTGAATTAATTAATATTCTCATTCTGGCAGGTTCTATTGCTCTAGCGCTTGGCATTTGATAATTAAGAATTTGTCGCTTTCGAAATGATTTAATGTGATGAAAGATAATTTAAATATTTCATAAACCATTAATTGAATCAAAGAATAAAATAACAATATTAAAAAAACATTGTTATTTGTAAAGTTTCTTACATAATATCTTGTGAAGTAATTAATCTAAATGTCTGGCGCTTTCGGTATAGCCTCAAAATCCCTATACTTCCAATATATAGGAGGTATAGGGGTATATATAAAAGGAGGCTATATATATGCCTCCTAGTAAAGCTGGTGTAGTCAACTCGAATGATTCATTTACTCAAACATACTTACTTTGTGTCGATCAACTTTACGAAAATTCTGACTCAGATTTCCTGAAAAAACATATTATTTCTTAGTTTTTTGATTGATTGCCATCTTAGGCTGAGTCTGGTCTTACCGAGAAATGGCCTCACCGCTACGGGCGCTCGTCGGCTGTTCGCGACGCTCCCCGACATCCATGAGGTATACCACGACCCTGGCGCGTCGCCCCTGACATCAGATGGCAATAGCGGTGCACCTGATCTCACCTTCATCGAGTTGTCAATGAACAACATCATTCAATGGATGTAAAATGCTGTGGCGTGGTAGTAGGTATGTCAAGGCAGGAATCTAACACAGTTTATATGACGCATTTATTTTCTCAATATTCTCTTTGAGTATTGAAGGCTTGAAGGGAGGAATATTGATGAAAGAAGCGAAGGGTTTTCCAAATGGGAGTGACCAGGCAGAAATGTGTTGAATCAGCGTGAGTTAAAGCAGTTTTTATTGATGATATCAAGCACGAATTCCATTTTATTTAGATTTCTTGTTAAAAAAACGTAGGTAAGCCATCTACGGACTTATAAAATTTTGAGATTAATTAAAATAATGGCAATAAATGAAGGATCACGTGAAAATGTGATAAATTGAATGATCAATGATTCTATATAGCTTTACTTTAGTGTAAATGAGTCCCGTAAAATATGCATCATATTTTGAAGTACCAATAATATTTACACAAAAATCTCTGCTATTTTTATGGCAATTGGTTATAATTGTATATTTCTTTAAGCCACAAGTGAGAATAACCAAAAATATTGGGAAAACAAGGTTGAAGAGGACAATCATAGGGGCTCTTGATCTATTGGTATTTCTCAAATTACGGCATAAATGTCTATTCCCTTTTTTATTTGAAACAATCTCAAAACTTTGATATCCTATCTTCAAAGTGAAATAATTCTTCCTTAGCTGAGATATTCAAGAAGAGTTTTTTCTAAATAAATTTTATATTACTTTGATCCATGTTTAACATTAGTTATTCAACTTTGAATGCCTAGTGAATAAATCATTTATGTGCACCGGTTTTGAACCAACATTTGTTGCCAGGTTTTCTCCAAAAAAAACAAAAATGGAAAAATACTGGAAATGTTAATTATAAATATATTAAATGAGCAAATTAATTGACTCGAATATTTAAAAAAAACACCCAGCAATGTCTGCATTGCAAAAGTAACTAAATCAAGTGAAATTATTCAACACAAAAGTTACAAAGTAAAAAGAAAATACTTAAGTTCTTCCAAAATAAATTTTATTTATTTTTTTAATTCTAAAAATTGTATTTTACTTCTCAGTTATTTTGTTCGGTGGGTGGATCGCAAATTTCCGGGCAAGATAATTTAAGACGTGACCTACTCTTCAAGACATTATCCGCTGGCCGTCATGCAGTGAAATGCAGAGAATTTTACCGAAATTAACCACTTTAATCATACAGCTTATTGAGTCTTGTTAAGTCTATTGTGTTTTGTGTTTTATACGTATAATAATCGAATAACAGTGGTTTACGGACGAGTAAATGATTAGTACAGCATTATATTGTTATCGAAAGTTATTATTGTATGAGACTTGTTTTAACAGTGATTAATACATTTTATCCTGTTCAAGTGATGTACCATGGGATCACCTGCCCGTTCGAATAAAGACTTCAGACGTGATTTGATTGAAATGATGAACGAAATTAATATTCACGGTCGAATTCAATTACGGAACACATCACATGTTCTTTCTATTCTATTAACCATGTCAGCGTTAGGCCTCAAAATCGCGTCGCATCAAGTGTTTGTGATTGAAGAGTTTCTTGTTATTGACCATGAAGTGCCAGTCTCTTCGTTCCCTCTAAATCTTCGTATCCTCGTTACAAAAATACACGTTTGACTTACACGCCAAAATGAGCAAAACTATTTTTACGGCAACCGTGCATTAAAATATGTTTGAAATTTTCATTAGTTCGATATTTTTAACAGTTGTTAGTGTATTAATGTCTTTGAATAATAATTATATACGCATCCTAACGCTAGTTGCGGGAGTAAGCCATAGCTCGCCAGATTGCTGTATATGAACTACGTAGCAGCATCTTTAATCATTCGCATTAGAAATAATAATATGCGTTTAAAAATTAATTTTTAGAGACAACACTTCCAAAGAATCCAGTGTCTCCAATCTTACAAATGTACAATGAATTTCTCATTTAATTTTCAAATTAAAAAATTAGTTTTTCAATTATTATTTTGACATTTGATTCATGCATTGTCTCCAACTTTACACAAGTGTACAAAATTTCAGATCGATAGGATAAGTAGAAGTGTATTAAATTTCGATTACAAGATTTGTAGCAGACAGACAGACAAACAGACAGACAAACAAGAAGTGAAGTTAAAGAGAAGTGTTGTAAATAGGAATTTAATGAGGGCAATATGTTGAGAAAAATTATATGAATTGAGATACCAATATCCCTGGCAACGTAAGCGGAACCTGAATATATAAATAACATAGAAATTGACGTGTGGTCAATGGAATTACGAGAAAGTTTTACGCAAAGTCTTCGCAAACGAAAAGATTTACACAACCTTGCTTGGTAGCTATAATATTGAATGAAATAAAATGTTCGACAAGCGTAATTTTGCTTCATACCTATTGGCAAATACTTAAGGAAAACGAATGATTATTTCGCAGGAGTAAAATAATTTTATATAAGGAAACACGGACGAAATTGGGAAACATAACTGCTCTTTTATTGCCTAACCATTAAAATTACAATTCATTCGGTGACGAATGAATTAGGAAATTAGCCTATAGGAATGAAATATCGATGCCTTCATAAACATTCCTCAATTTCTACATTTCCTTTATTTAGAAAGAGCCTTACAACATTTTTCTTCTAGTAATAGGATTTTTTGACCAAGCTTGAGCAGGTAAAATTACGTTATTTCGGAAGTTGAACAAATTTGAAAAGAAATTTCTAGGTATTGCGTAAAGCTAAAGCAAAAAAAGTGAGCAAAGCGGGTTACCATGAATGAGAGAACTAGAAAATCCGTGATCCTTAGAGCGTGGGAACAAAATAAGTAATTAAAGGAAAAAGCAATGCTTCATTCAAAAAGAAACATGATATTTAACAATTAGGGATAAAATTATTTACAATTCTCGCATCATTTCGTTCACCCTCGCATGCCGGAGTATAATATAGAATAATAAGGCAGAATCCGCACAGCTTAATTACAGCACCCAAAATACAGAACAGCGTTTCATCCAGCCAATCTTCATCTTTTTAGTGGGATGAAAGTTTGAAATTTACACACATTATTTAAACATTTACACTATCACTTCTCACAATAACGTGAATGATGGATCACAACATGAGTGCTGACCTCTTCTTCAGCTGCCCCCTTCATCCTGATGGCGCTCCGAGTAGCATGGATACGACGCCGCCTCACATCAGCTGATCCTCCTGCATCACAGAGAATAGACTGAAAGGTCATTTAAAGATAGATCCTTGTATTCCAAACATTCCAGAGCAACTCGGATGGAAAATATGTTCGTGAATAAAGAAGTGTTATAAAAATTAGTTGCATGGCCATGCCGTGGCCGCCACTTGAGGTATAGTCATAATATCATCATTTCATGCTATATATCGGCTTGATTATCTTATAACAACCAAAATATCTCTCTCGCCCACTTGGCGGAGCAACTGCAGTTCATGACTGAGTTGTGTGAAGAAAGAAAACATTTGAGGTATCAGTCCAGCCGTTTCTAAAATAGAAATAATATTCATAACTTTGAAATTCAATTCGAAGGTTTTCCTAAACCTAGAAATTTGTTAACTTTAAATCGACAAAAAGTCTGTTATTATTTCACGGGTATTAGTTCAGGCGTTTCTAAAATAAAATAAACTTTCTTAAATGGTTCAGCTGTTTCTAAAATAGAATTAGTACTCATAACTTTTAAATTCAACTCGAAAGCTCTCCCAAATCTAGAAATTTATTCACTTTAGAGCGGCAAAAAGTCAGTTATAATTTCTCGAGTATCAGTGCAGCCGTTTCTGATATAGTATTAGTATTAATTCAGAATCACACCATCACTCCCCTCACTCAGAGTCACACTATCACTCCCCTTATTCAGAATCACACCCATCACTCCCCTCATTCAGAATCACACTATCACTCCCCTTATTCAGAATCACACCCATCACTCCCCTCATTCAGAATCACACTATCGCTCCCCTCATTCAGAATCACACTATCACTCCCCTCATTCAGAATCACACTATCGCTCCCCTCATTCAGAATCACACTATCACTCCCCTCATTCAGAATCACACTCTCTCTCCCCTCATTCAGAATCTCACTCTCACTCCCCCTATTCAGAATCACACCTTCATCCACTATATAGAATAACACTCTCGCTCCTCTTGTGCATAATCACACCTTCATCCACATATACAGAATCACACTTTTACTCGTCTTATTCAGAATCACACTCTCACTCCCCTCATTCAGAATCCTACTCTCACTCCCCTCATTCAGAATCACACTCTCACTCCACCCCATTCAGAATCCCACCTTCATCCACTTATATAGAATCACACTCTCGCTCCTCTTTTTCATAATCACACCTTCATCCACATATACAGAATCACACTTTCACTCCCCTTATTCATAATCTCACTCTCACTCCCATATTCAGAATCGCACTCTCACTCCCCCTCATTCAGAATCGCACTCTCACTCCCCCTCATTCTGAGTCACACTCTCACTCCCCTTTTCCAGAATGTCACGCTCATTATCCTCATTTATCATCACATTCTCATCCCCTTTTTCAGAATCACCTCCATCATAACCCGCAGTTCTCGCCCCCACGCCTCACACTCCACCATCAGCTGCAGTGTGGCGACCAGAGTTGCCGGATCTCGCACAATGTTGTTGCAGTCAAATTTAAAGGATCGCGGCGAATAGGATTATCATTGCGTACACCTATAAACAGTTCCTATTCGTTCAAGAAATGAGCTGAAATTGGAACGGTACTCATTTACACCCCAATCAGACACTACAAAATTGTTATTACAGTCAATAATTTCTTAGCAATAAACATCCACGTTTTTACAAGGTGAATTTCCTATGAGCGGACAAATTTATAAAGCATTTATCCGAAAAATGGCAACTTGAAAACATCGAAACTCATGAAGGAATATAATTTGCGTTGCACGGTAATTTGACATATTTTCATGACAACAAGCCAAATTGTTGATGCGATATTATTGATATGCATTTGCGAAAAATATTGAATTTGTCACAAATGCACTGAGTTGCACTCGCAAATGCACAACTCGTACACTATAGTTACTCTCGTAGACATGAGTTTGACGAAGATTTGTTTTTGAGAATTCTGATCTAAATAAACATGAATATCGCGGGAAAACTTGCATTAAAGTATCAATGATACCTGAACGTATTCGCTTCAAACAGGATTTTGATTATAAAACGCGGGCAACAGATCTGTCTGCATTTGAGCGACTGTTGCACTGTCCGATCAGCTGCGTCCGGCCGACGAAGCTCAGCTGCTTGACGTCATCGAGTTCTCTGGGTTGCGGCAAAGCTTTCTTGAATTCTTATAAAATTAATGAATAAATTAATGGAAGGTCAAGTACAGCCTGAGGTAGTCTTGTTATGCGGTTATGGAAGTTCTGTAATTTTGCAGAAATCAATTAGTAATTAATTAAATGTTACCGTAAATTCAATGATAGAAACAAAATAAGGCACCCGCATGTATTCTACGCAGGGATATAATTTGATAAGAACAACATGATTGAAAGAAATATCTAATTTCTTCTCCATCCAAAACTAAAACATAAAATATGCGTGCCTGATTTCCTTCAGCTGTCACGGACGGTGGCACCAAGAACGTCCAACTAAATGAAAACAAAATGCAGTGTTTTTGGTATGACCAAGAAGGTTGAACCTGCACGCACGGTCATAAGCAGCACTAGTACAGTTTGATGACAAAATTACATATGAAATTACCCAGCAACAAGCGATATGGGCAACTAGTTTTATTATTTTCTTGTATATTCACGATAGGGTTTGAAGTGGAGGCCTGAGTCTGTTAATTAACCGTGCAATATATCGAAATAGCTGGCGGGTTTACGCAATACCAGAAATTTTTTCTTAAAAGTTGTTTAACTTCCAAACTAAGAAACTGAGAACATTTAACTTGTTTGTGGGAAGTTCTTTCGTCTTTGTGCCGAGATTCATTGAAATATATTATTAAAATTGGAACGCATTCGACTTGTCCATTCATACATGTTGTAAAGTTGTAAGGGATATATAGAAGTACTTTATAGATTCCTTGTTAATATGGCCTCTCAGCAGCATTGAACAGTTGTGACCTCATTCAGTTCTCGGCGATATTGTCAGCAACGAATATCGAGTGCAACACGCGTGACTCGTTGAGTTGTGGTGGCAGTGAGTGACAATTGCACCGCGACATCGTCCACAAGGCGTCGCGTGCTCGAGGCGACCTTTGGTTCGTGTTGCCTGTGCTTGGAAGTAGCGCTATCCTACTCGTTCTCCTGCTCAACATAACATACGTTTTGATGTCTGCTGTTGTACGCTTCTGTGACTGCTCCAATCGCAAAATCACTAGAATTTTAAATGCATAGAAAACTACACAAATACTTATCATATCGTTATAGGAAACTTTTTCAACTCCAGTTTTATCGTCATTTGGAAAATCACAGATTACAGATAGTCAGTTCTTAGTAATTTTTTTTATAACTGTTCAATTTCAACATTTTCCTTTCAATTCTTCTTTGTGAAACAAAGTTATTGGCTGTTTGCCCAAAATTTTGAACAACAAAAAATTTTCCATGTTCATCTTGTGGATGAAGCGATCGATGGGCGTCTGGGTGCGACCTGCATAAACACTTCCTTATCGACACGTCAATTGACGACGCAAGTCTGTTGTCACATGTATGACTGACGCTTCAATATAGTTAAATTCGATCAATTATATAGCCTCATTGCGAATCAGCGTGCGGTTCTAATTGCACTTTGATAACTTATTATCTTTCTTAATTCAAGTCGAAACTTATTTTCAACTAAAATTTACCAAGTGCCGAATAGAATTTTTAGCTTTAAATAAGCTTAGTAAGTCTCAATTTACTAGCAGTAGCAAAGGTCAACAATTTTTAGCCTTGGTGATGTATGAGCTGTCGACCTAGTCTGTATATGTATCAGCGAACTGCAGTGACGTGGCCATAACAACACGTCATTGATGACGTGTGTTTGCTTGAGTTTTTTTTTGGAAGATGAAATTAAGTATGGGAAAATTTCACCTTAGTAAGTGTCAGAGCTTTTCACATTATTACTGTCATTTACGTTTTTTATTATTTGTTCATAAGAGGATTGGAGTATATCTTGTTCCTAATCACAGCTTTTGCTGAGACAGAGCCTAATTAAAAACAAAAAGAGAAAAAATAAAAGAGATAAAAGAACAGATGTTCAGTAAAAGAGAAACAGTGCGTCTAAATCCACTTTCTCTGGTCTGAATCCACTGGTATTTCTTCAGTTGCATTTCATGTCTATCAAGCGCTTGATCACCAAGAAGTTGCCATAAATGCACGAAGCAAACATGCCAGCCTATTGAGCTGAGGTTGGTCATCTTTCTCATAAATTTCTTCTGGAAGTAAAACAATGTGAAAGAAAGCAATGATGGAATGTGAAATTTGTGATGAAGAATACGATTCGGACGAGCGCAAACCGCTTTGCATGACCTGCGGCCACTCGTTTTGTTTTTCCTGCATTTCAAGCACGACAAGAGATTTTGGAAAACGAAACTGCCCAAAGTGAAAAAACGAAACTGCCCATACAAACATCATAAGACATTGATGGAATGTTGGTCAATTACTCTTTAATCCCATCTGAAAACAAACCTTGTCAGCGTCTCTTGCGTTCCAAGTCAGAGGCATCGTAACCTCAGCACAAGAAGGCGCTGGATTACCTGTGCGTGGACTGTATGGAACTCGTATGCTTCAGACGCATTAATTGGCGGCTCGCACGCCACGCACAGAATTGATGCGATAGACGACCTGCTCGTCTGAAAGAAAAGTGTTGATAAAACAATGGGAAAAAGTCCATGAGCTTATGGACTTGAATAATTTGGACCTAGTATTTAATGACATTTCATGTTGGATTGATGACGTCATCAAGCTAAAGACTGATTTGGATGGCTGGAAAGAGGCGCTGCTAGCCCAGAGTACTTCTGCAAACGAAGACCTCCAGGTCTGGGAGAATTAGGCCTTCAATGCTGGCGAGAAAAAACTTAAGTCTACGTCACCTAAAAATAGAGCCTGCAGTATATTCAAAATTACCTCAGATCAACGCTGGGTTGTGGAAGTTTTCAAGAAGTGCAATTCGTTAGAGGTGAGTGAAATTGTGTAGGAAATTTTACTACGCAGCAGAGGTGGGCTGTAGCGCGCTACATTTTCAGTAGCGGTAGCGGCGCTACATTTAAGGCAATGTAGCGGTAGCGGTAGCGCCCGCAACATATTTAAGTAGCGATACGAGGTTTTGCCGCTACAGGGCTACCACTACATATATAGATGAAGCCTTTAGATTTTACTTAATAGTATTGAATATTATATAACCAACATGATACATACATAATATAAATTAAAGAATAACACTGTTTGAAAGATTTCGGTGTAATGTTGTCAACCTCAGCCTGTTACTAATGTAAACATGTTAGTTGTTACTTGTTAAGTTGTTACCAGTTACCACTTACAGATATTTTTTCATGTTTCAGTATGCTTACAGTTATTTTTAAACAGTTATTTTTATATTTAACCTTCCCTACATGGATGTCTACTTTAATCTACCAATCTCAAAAATAATCCACATATATATACAAATAAAAGACTGATTTTTTATATGTACTTGCATATGTGGATAATTTTTGAGGTTTGTAGTTTAAAGGAGACATCCATGTAGGGAAGGTAAAACATAAAAATAACTGTAACTTTTATTTACTGAATCTAACACGTACTAGTTAGGTTAGAAAGGCATCAACTGCAGACATAACCGTGTCTTTGAGATATTATCGTGAATCAGCCACATTCATGTCCGTAATACAGTCCGAAATATTCGCGCATTCAATGCATTACAGTGTCTAACATATTCGCCTTTCGCATGGTTCAAACGTTCACTCCTCCGAACTGTCTTTTCTGTAAAGCACTTGATGCTGAAAAACAATGATTGGTGATGGCTTTTGCCCAACGGAGCCTCGCGGCGAAGCTCATTTAACATTGATTCTTCACTAGTAAACACTAGATCTAGTCGAAAACTAGTTGGCGATGTTCTGAATTAAAAATGAATATCGCACAGACTCCAAGAACAGGAATGCTGGGTGATTCCCATCTCTTGGAGAAGATTCATCTGCCCAGTCTATTTCTGGATGGTTCAAGTCACCAAGGATCAAGGTATGCGACCTGCTGAATGTCATGCTCAGGAAGAGGCTGTTTAGTTTTTTAGCATTATCATATAGGAACTGTTAGGTGATCTATAAAGGACTCCTATGAGGAGGATATCCTTGACTTTTAGAGAAATTTCGCACCACACTTATTCCCCATCTAATTGATGCTCTGCAGATGATGTTGTTGTTCGTTGCGACCGTCACGCTCGCCGGGGGAAGGCTCTGGGGGTGGAGGGGGAACGGCAGCGGAAGAAGGGGGAGATGGGCGAAGGGAGGGAGGGTGGCCAGGAATGCCGCTGCCTCCACAGGGCTGTCGCACAATGAGGAGACGCTGAAGGACGTGGGGAAGGCGGGGCAGGCGAAAACGTGCTGGACCGACAAGAGGGGATCCCCACACCCCGGGCAGGCGGAGCTAGGGGAGCGTTCGATCCTAGCGGAGTAGGACGCCAGGGAGCTGCGCAGTATCCCGAGCGGAGCTGGGATAGCGCCGAGCGGTAGGGGCGAGGAGTGAGGCCTCCACTGACGCAATCGGCAGCAGCCGGGCTGCGAGGACGGCGTTTATATAGCGTCAGTCGCAGCAACGCGGCAGGCGATCTCCCTGCGGAGGGACCGCTTGGCCTCTCCGTAGGCACCAGCGGGCATTATACCATTAGCCAAGAATGGTATGACCAGGCAGCCGAACCTCGACTTGATGGAGGCTTTCATGGGGCGGTCTCCGAGGGGAGCAGAAGCAATGCGGAATAATGAGGTATGGGAGGGCGCTGGCGAGGAACTGGGCACAGGCCAGGTCTAGGTGAGCGAATAATGGGAGAACGCCGGTCGCCTGGTGAAGATGAGTGATCGGAGCCATTCTGAGGCAGCCGGTGGCTAATCTCAGTGCAGTGTTTTGTATGGTTTGAAGGCTAGAAATTGCTGTGCGTGAAGCGACAGGGTACTAGATGGGGGCCGCATAGTTGAGGATTGGGCGTGTGATGGTTCGGTTGGTGGCAATAATGTCATCCTTGGAGAAGCCCCAGTTGGTGCCGGCAAGGGCTTTTAGGATGCGAAGAGATCCCGTCGCTTTCGTGGCTATGGCTCTAACGTGAGGGGAGAACGTGAAATTCAGGGGGATGAAGCCGTTGCAGATTGTGGCAGCAGGGTGGGATCGAGATTGGTGGGTGTCTCGGGTGAAGAGAGTGACCGAGGACTTGCCAGGAGCCACGCCCAGTTTCTTGGCAGCCGACCAATCCGAGACGTTCCGAAGGAGCACGGCGAGCTCAGCAGTGCCAGATCCATATGTAGATCCAGTATCCATATCCAGCCGTGCCAGATTAGATCCAGTATCCATATGGTTCAGAATGGCCTTGTCAAGAAGAGATCAATAAAAACACAACTAAAAGAGAAATGAAAACACTACTATTTATAAGTTTCAACCGATATGTAGGCCAGTGTTAGGTCAGATTTAAGTTGGTCTCAGATAGTGTTGCTTGTGGCAGCCTGGCGAACGGACGTTCGGTGTCGCGCGCGGTCCGCCAGTTACATTTAATTTTGCCGGTTCAACTGTGTTATTGCATTCTGTACAGAAGTGTTCCAGTGAATAGTCTGGAATTAAGTAAAGTCAGTAAAAAATTTAGTGCCAGTAACAATTGATTGAAAAACTGAGAACTGCCATTAAAAATTGAGTGCAGGTAACGATTGATTGAGAAAAATTGAGTAAGATTTAACTCTGTTGACCCATACTATACTGAAGTGTTCCAGTGAATAGTCTTGAATTAAGTAAAGTCAGTAAAAAGTGAGTAAGTTACCAATTGATTGTGAAACATGGCAGCCAAAGTCTGTGTTA
>NW_025941072.1:0-661 GCF_000764305.2 Hyalella azteca
ATGCGCTCTCTGTCACTCACTGCAGTGAGTACTGAGTTATGTTTTTCATTTTCCCCCTCCCTTCCACCGTTTTTCAATATATAATCCAAACTAAAACGAAATAAAAAGGTGGACGGTGGATCGCTCTTATTTTTTTTTACAAATCGAATGGTATATCTCTCAATGCTATGTTGCGTAAAAGCATAGGGTTATATAAGTTATATAAGTTTTATATAACTTATATTTTATATAAGTTATATAAAATACATTGCATGTACAGTATATCGTCCGTGGTAGTATTTGCTTTTTTAAACGCGCATCGTTTGTTGCTTTCAAACGAGTGCAAATACTTTGCAATTAACGCGAATATTAATCTATAAATAGCATTTTAAATTAAAATTTGTTAATATTGTTAGAACATTTTATAAAAGTTCATTTTATAAAAGTTTGCATAACGCAAAAATAATTTCATGTACATCCATGAATTTACCTGTCTTGAACGCGTCTTGTTTGTAGCTTTCAAATGAGTGAAAACACTTTTCCAATAACGAGAATAATGATCTATAAATACAGATTTAATTTAAACCAATCTTTGTACACATTGTTAAAAAATATAACTCAGTACTCACTGCAGTGAGTGACAGAGCGCGCATTTTCTCGTCGACGAAAACTTGAGGTCACG
>NW_025941073.1:0-2295 GCF_000764305.2 Hyalella azteca
CGAGGTCTACTCCTCTTACAAGTAAGTCTTATTGATGCTTAAATGGTGCTCACACTCAGCTCAAGACATCACTTGCTCATCCGAGGTCTACTCCTCTTACAAGTAAGTCTTATTGATGCTTAAATGGCGCTCACGCTCTGCTCGAGATTTTTCTTCGCCTCTCGTACGTAGATACAAACCATGAGCTCAAACTTGATTTTGCGTGCACATTTTACGCGGATGGGCACTTTGATAGCGAGGGACGCAACACTCAGTACGCAATTTTCATTGCTTGCTGTTAAATTTAAAGTTGACAAGCGGGTACTATTGCGTATAATTATGTCACAGCTATTTATGCACTATTTACGGGGCAAATTCGTTACTATGACATCATATAATTTTTAATTATATTACTACTGTTGATATACCTTTGTTCGCTTTACTATATTATCTTCATGCAGGCAGTGCAAATTTAATTATTCTAGAGCAGGCGAGCAATTTCCTGATAGAAATACATCCCACTGGAATGCAGCTCTGAAAATGAAAAGAAGTGAATGCTTGGGGAGCTCGAGCGCCATCTTGTGGCCGCTATCGCTGCCATCTAAGACCATTAGGCTGCATCCTGGCCTCTTTTCGAATTTCCGTCCGCTTTATCTCAGTGCATTTTATAAGGAATTTAAAAGCAAAGAAAACGCCAAGAAAATTCACCATATCGATATTGAAAACGTTTCGGAGTCCAGCTCCATCATCAGTTCGACTAAACTAAAAATGAATAAAATCACTTTAAAAGTCAAAATTCAAAGACAGACAGACGTTTTCAATATCGATATGGTGAATTTTCTTGGCGTTTTCTTTGCTTTTAAATTCCTTGTGAACTTGCGATATAAGCAGACTAATGATATAAGTAGTGCATTTTATGACTCAATGTACGTCCAGAGATTAGGCCGCTAGAGAATTACACTCACTCGATCACGCCTGATAATTTTATCTCATTTTTCCTCTAGGGAAAGAAGATCGCGAGATAAAGAATTCATTGAGAATTTTGCGTTTCAGGGGCATGGGAGAATGTGACTGCTGCCTACACGAGCGGCACAATGGCTGGCTATAAAAAACTTCACTCAAGAAAATACTTCCTATCACTGAATTTTGAGACATCTTTTTCCCTCCAAGTCTCATCTCTATATTTTTACTTTAACTTATTTACAGTAATGCACGCTAATTAACTATTTCCAATTGTAATATATTATTAACCGTTATATATATACTTATTTACTTCCGCAACTATAGTGTCAGATTTGCGAAGGTAATATTAGCCGCTGAAAATCGCTATATCTGAGCGCTGTTGTCAGAGAAACGTTAGCCGGTATGTTTAGCGCCACCGGTCAAGAAGAGCAGCTCTATTTGTGGCCGCAGCCCTGATAATGGGTTGGTAAACAGTCTATTGTTCGGGCCCTTAAACAATGGGTGCGTGAGCAGGCTGTTGTTCGGGCCCTTAAACAATGGGTGAGTGAACAGGCTGTTGTTCGAGCCCTTAAACAATGGGTGAGTGAACAGGCTGTTTTTCAGGCCCTTAAATAATGGGTGGGCAAACAGTGCATTGTTCTGGCCCTTAAACAATGGATGAGTGAATAGGCTGTTGTTCGGGTCCTTAAGTAATGGGTTAGTGAAAAGGTTGTTCGGGCCCTTAAATAAATAATTGATGAGTGATCAGGCTGTTGTTCAGGTCCTTAAACAATGGGTGAGTAAACAGGCTGTTGTTCGGGCCCTTAAACAATGGGTGAGTGAACAGGCTGTTGTTCGGGCCCTTAAACAATGGGTGAGTGAACAGGCCCTTTAAATAATAGGTGTAAAAACAGTCACCTGCGTGCCGTGCTGTTGTTAGGGCCTTTGAATAATTAGATTGGAAATCCTGCTGGCTGTTCAGTCGCGCGGATCTGTGATTATAATAAAAAAAATTTCTAGGTTATAATGGCTACTCCATGATTTTTTGATAGTTTGGTTTACGATGCGCTGGAATTTTTACTTTTCATGCTCCATTAGCGACGCCATGGTTATGATTTTTCTTCGATCCCTTAACTAACTTGGTTAAAAATTGCTCGGTATCCATTTTGGAACAAGTACGGCAGTTAGAAAGAAAAACCTTTTTACGAAACAAATTTTGCACTTTAATGATAAAATAATCATTGAATTTAAAGCCAAGTTCGATCAAAATTAAATCAATTGTAGATTTCAGAACATCTTTGAAACTGATATATATGAGAAACTTTCATTCTCGAACATCTCAAAGGACATGAATGCCTGCAAGAAATAAATAAT
>NW_025941074.1:0-344 GCF_000764305.2 Hyalella azteca
CCACTGCACCAGCCTCCTCCACTGCACCAGCCTCCTCCACTGCACCAGCCTCCTCCACTGCACCACCCTCCGCCACTTACAACAATTTTCTTAGGAGATTCTTACAACAATTTTCGTACGTAACCATAGCCATCATTCCATTCCAATTCTGACCGTAGAAAAATTCGAGCTTGAAGGGGTTTAATAAAGAAAAAGTATTCATGTGGACGAAGACCTTGATGATGTGAAATCCGGCATGAATCTTGCTGATCCCTTGCTCGGTGGTTCGCCTCCTGTGGCGCAAGGGGGACTCGCCCGGGGCCGGCAGCTGTTGGCCCCTGGAGCGGCAAAGGATCCACCAGGGG
>NW_025941075.1:0-714 GCF_000764305.2 Hyalella azteca
AAGTGTGTTAAATTTCGATTACAAGATTTGTAGCAGACAGACAGACAGACAGACAGACAAACAAGAAGTGAAGTTAAAGAGAAGTGTTGTAATAAGAGAAGGAGCCTTCGTGTAATTCGTTTCTTCCTAGTCTAGAGGCAAAATATATACATTTAAAAATTTATTTTTTAACGATAGCACTTCTAAAGAGGCCAGTGTCTCCTATGCTACTAACCTACAGTGAATTCCTTTTTTTAATTTTAAAAATTAAAAAAAGTGTTTTTTCTTACATTTTTTAACAATTAATTTTTTCAGATATATTTATTCTGTCAAATTCTTCATTCAAGCATTGTCTCAGACTTTACGCAAGTGTGCAAAATTTCAGATCGATTCGACATGTAGAAAGAAGTGTGTTAAATATCGATTATAAGACTTGTAGCAGACAAACAACAAGAAGTGAAGCTACAGAGAAGTTTAGTAATAGAAAAACTGTTAGAATAAATAATAAAAACAAAATTTTAGCTGCAGCAACTGAGCTACCGAACCAGAAAAAATCTAGAAATCACTAGCTAAATTTTTACACAACTGACAGATACGAAGTGCAGATACAATGGGAAAACAAGACCCTAACACTACACTCTTATAACTGGTTCTTATTTATACACTAACAAATGCAGCGCCTAAACTGCACACACAGAACTATGTGCTCACTAATTAGGTCAATGTGGTTTCGTT
>NW_025941076.1:0-1336 GCF_000764305.2 Hyalella azteca
AATCACCTTTCTCACAAGTACCGGCCGGATGGGGACATTGTGAAGCTAAAGCCCTGCCAAGTTTACTGCTCTTGAAATCATAGAAACCAGTGACGACTAAGCAAACTTGAAAAGAAGCGTTGAAATTGCCGTGTCCAGGTGTGACAACTGACCTGTTTGGGGTCCTTTACGACGCCTGAAAAAAGACATCATCATAATCAGGATTTCTTGCATTTCCCTTCTCTGTCTCTTGAATCTGCAGAAGCTCTCAGGCCCTCGGTCATCCTTGCGGTTGTCATGTGGCTTTAAGTCCACCCAGCGTGGACACCCGGAAAAGAAGAAGAAGATGTCTCTTGAATTGTGGAGCGCCGCCTGTAAGCGACTTCTTGTTTGACTCTCTTACTCTTAGTACTTCGTTACCGTTGCTTTGCACTTAGCACTTGTCTGTGTCTCTCTGACTCTCTCCTTGTCACTATCAGTTGTCAGTGTCACTTTGTCTCTTTGAGTTTGAGATGCCAACACAGTAACACTTCCCCGCTTCCCGGCCATTTTCAGCAGGTTCAAGGGCTGGTTACCCGAGACCTTCTGCCCCTTGTGGGTGATGAACACATTGATAGGAGAAACTTTCAATAACAGATCTTCAATCTTCATCGAGATCTCAAAGGTGATGATCATCTGCATACTGCATTTTCAATGAGAGATTGCCAAATAGCTGATGCCTCATGCCATCAACCAAACAATGAAAATTGCTCCCACTTTATATAAGTAGGAATTTTTCATGAGCAAACTTTTCCTTTTTAATAGGCTAAACCAGTTAATGTTTTGTGGACTATTCTGTCCTTTTTGCACATCCTTTAACCATTATATTTTAGTTTTACAAGGTAACTGGGCAGGGTGGCCCAGTGGTTACAGTTCAGATTAACAAGATTGGCGCCATAGTGACAAAGCACAGATTTTTTAGAATCAGTTCATTTTTAATTTCCTCATTTATTTCAGATTTATACCAATTTCTTATGTATAATAATGCTAGTATCCAGGATAATTTACTGGTCTACTGTTGGGGGTCAGCCCCTCTAAAGGTCGACGGTCCGGCCAGTATAGTACCAGCACAGGGAACAATAAAAACAAACTCAGGAGATCAAACAGAGGAAGAACCAGGCAACAATATATTAAATAAAATCAGTGGTACATGAAGGTGAAATATGACGGTTAGTAGGTTAGTGAAGATGGGACAGCCCAGGGCTATGAGTGATGGGGTGAACCTAGCATGAGAACATAAATAACCAGCAGCCCAAACTGGTTTGAACAGTAACGAATAAACAAGAATACACAGTAAATAAACTAAACTGGGCCAGAA
>NW_025941077.1:0-21964 GCF_000764305.2 Hyalella azteca
CCAAGAGCCCCCAATGAAGATTACACCGTCGACTTGTTGGAGCTACCTCCTGGCCGAGGCAATGTTAAGTATCTATTGGTAGGTATTGATACCTATACAAAGTTCGCCAACGCTGTGCCCTTGAAGAACAAGCGGTCGGCCACGGTGGCGAAAGCTCTCGAAGAACGTATCTTCAGCTCTCTGGTGAAGTTGCCCGTGACGGTTACTTCGGACAACGGACCCGAATTCAGGGAGAGGCCGTTCACTGCTTTGCTAAACAGGCTTAGAGTGAAGCATTTCATAATGGTGCCTTGTGCACCCAAGTGTAACGAGGCGGTTGAACGCCTAAATTCCACGGTCAAGAACCTGCTGGCAATTGCTTGTGAAGAATAGAAAACCCCTTGAACGGAGCATCTGACGAGAAATTTAATAATTTATAATCACACAATTCATTCAGAGACAGGACACGCTTCAGCCGATTTTTTCACTTACAATGCAAACAAATTGTCAATTCCTTTTAGCGAACCGTACTGGCGACCTCCACAAAAACCATTCGGCAGTGCATTAATGTTAAAAGGCTTCGGGAATGTCGTAGTCAGTTATGGGTTAGATAATTACCTTTACGGATTGTTAGGATAATTGTAATAAATATTAATATCAATATTATTATTTATTTTATCCGTATATTAATTATTAATATACGGATAAATATTAATTTTAGCGCATCCTAGGAAATTTTTATTGTAACGGGGTTAGTAGGCATGAAAGAGTCTCTTGACGATTGTATTGCTATAAGTACCTCAATTTTCTTACCCCCGTAGAGCTAAATATCTGGTTGAGGGGGATGTGAACGATTGAGAAATCGTTCATATTTTTTAGATATTTACTATTATTGTTTTCAATTTCTTTATCAGGGTGGCAAATTGTACATATTCGTGTTGATGAACTCCCAGTGAGGCCGGTTGCATCACATAGATTTCCGACCCTCTGCTTCAGAGAGCAGTGAGAAGGGCGGTCGAGTTTGTCGCTATGGCAGTTGTGTCTTGTCAGCCGATCAGCAGCGGTTAGTTGCTTGGGCCAATATTGTGGCAGCTATTGACTAGTCGCTGTTCTAATGCGGTTTCTGCAGTGTGCCCTCTCCCTTACTGGACTGAATGTTCTAACCTTGCTTTGCTTTGTCACTTTGTTTTAAACTATATCTGTTAAGTTCCTGATTTTAAAAGTGCCCTAGTGGATGTGCCAGGATGTCAAATAGGCTAAAAGTGTTTTAAATTGACTGTTGACTGGAAGTGTTGACTGGAAAACTGTGTTTTGTTACACCAAGTTTTAAGAAAGCTACCTAGAGGCTAGAGATAACGTTCGTGACTGACGTTCCGCCCTTTTTGTGGTGGCCATCTTTGACATTTGGAACATCTGGTCACAGGTTGTGAGGTTGAATAGCTTATTTTAATTTGCAATGAATGCGTGCTACCGTTAACCGTGGTCAAGTGGAGACTGTGGAGTAGTGGACTAAGGTATCGCACGCGGCACGGTCTGCATCAAGCCCGAGTTTGTAGGTTTCCTGCTGTGGTTGGATGGTTCTTCCAGCAGAGAATCGGAGGTCTAATAATGCAGATAATTGGAATAATGTGCTCATAAAATGCCACGGTCAGAAGATGTGCCAGGTGCGCGGGAATTTTTATTATCATTACATCAATTTGCGCCGTGCGCCGTAATATGCCTGTAAAAAAGTGCACCGTGCGCCAGCCTGACTCCTGTGCGGCTGTGCCGTGCTCCTAAAGTTGTTTAAAGATGAATGCGCAGCATCGGCGGCAACACTATCACACATGAACAAATATCTGCATCACGTTGACTAGGTTTCTAACGTGTTAACTCAGGTTCCAAGAGTCGGCAATGTTAGGTATGAATAATTATTTGTTATTCATAGATCACCATTCGGTTGGAAATTAATTACAAAACTGAATAGTAGAAGGCAACAATCCACATGGCTTGAGATTGGTTCCTTCTAACGAAGGACTGACTGTGGCAAATAGGGCTACAAATAGTACAAACCCAAATGGCAATTACAATGCCAGGAATACGTTACATTCCAGACATCCTAGCGGCTGGAGAAATGGGTTTGTGCGGTGGAAATCCATTGAAATAAAAATACAGGAACTGCACTTTTTTAAAATTATCAGTTCTCATTTTTCGCAACTTTGGAGGTTAATTATATTTATATAGACTAACAACAAACATTAATAAAATATGAATAGCTTTAAGAGGCTCACACATATGTCTCAGACAAATTTACGGCCGTACTTGCGACTGGTCTCGCGGCCGGACCCTCTACCTGAAATATCTCCCAAAGAACTGAACTGAAACTTGGTTCACAAATTCATTATGGCCTAATGGTGATGTCAAGCTCGTGACAATTTTTTAAATATTGCTTTCATCCGTGAGTTCTATGACAAAATGTGCTGACATTTGCAGTGTAACAGAGATTTCATCTAAAATACTGAACAGATTTGAACAAAACTTTTCATAAAATATGTCTAGACATATTTTATTTACAAAAGATTTCACACTCAAAACTATTTTCCATTATTTACAATGATGAAGTTATTTCTGTTCTGACTCCTTTCATTAACCATAGAATCTTTAATAACCCCTATCAGCACACCAATAGTATATATAGAACGAGCAAAATCTGTCCTTTAACACTAATATTTGTTTACTTCATATGCCCAATTTCTGAGGACTTGGTTATTCACCACTTACCTCATGTCCAGACAGAATATTGCCTCATGTCCGGACGGTGTACGGAAGATAAACAAACAATGTTTGTCAGTTTGTATAAGAAATTTGTAGAAAATTTCTTCGAAAATAAATTTCTAGATTTTTACTTTCACAAAATTTCCATATTTAGGAAAATCATAGATTATTGATGGATAATTAAACGCATATTGAGTATTATGCGTTTTCTGTCTCTTGTCCCTTGACAAAATGTACGTGCGCGCTGCACCGACGCTTGCGCTCGCAAGCGAGAATGGCCAGAACTTGCTCAAACTGTGCGCAGCAATGGCTTAAAAAAAGTCAAAATACGCAGGAAAATTCCCTGAAAACATACATAATCCTGAGTGTGGATAAAATGTAACTGTCAATGATAAAACATGTATAACTAAATCTGGTCATATCTCAACATGAAGGGAGCTGCATTTTGAAAAGCCATGTAGGAATTTCAATAAATATTCTATTTTACACACCAATCGATGCCCCAGCGTGCAGAAAGTGGTGAATGCGTCGTCAATATAGACTTTTTCAAAGCAAAGCGTCGCCAGCAATATTCAGCATGTGTCGCCACGTTGACAGCTGTATCATCATCGTGTGCAAGATGTGTCGCCGCCAGTAGAACCTCGGATAACTACAGTAATCCGGTCCAATACCGTCCATTGATGATAGATGTTGACGTTTGCTAGAACGCTCGTTAACTGAAAAACAATTGAGAAAGACAGCCATGAAATATAGAGTGCATTCCCAAAGAACTGTCGTTTCTTTTCATCCACTATGATTTGTTGAGAGAAAAAGAGAGCAGGTGACTACTAATGCTGGCTAGACATAGACGATAGAATAGGATGTGAGGAAAGTTATATGTTCGTATCGCGTTGATAAACAAAGCGTTCTTACATGTCCTATAGTCCTATACAGTCATGGCATTAACTAATGCTTAGTGATTTCTCATTAGGCAATAGCCAATTAGCCATGAACGAGTAGTATTAGTTAGTACTGTTGAGGTGCATCAATCGGAGTCCGCTGCTGCCCGGAAAACAACTTTTTCCGGGCAATTTGCACCCTCAAGTTAGAGGCTAATAACCTCTGCGCTTGCGTTAATTGTCAGCGAAGGTTAAGAGTAAAATTAAGCTAGCTGCTGACCAAAATATAAAACAGTAACATATATAACAATATGAATTTCTCGAAAAGCCAATATAAACGATTCATGTTGACGGGTTCGTGACGACGCATTTGCCGATAGATTGCTTTGCAAATAATACAAGGTGGCTGTCTTAATTCTATATATATTCTCGTTGAACTTGACAGAACTGAAGAGGCGTGGTTATAATCAATCAGTACATTATTCCCTTGCTGCTTGAAGTAATGTAGTTTTAATTGATGTTCACATTTATGTTAGTCGATGCAGGAGTGCAATAAAATCAGATTCAAGCGTGCTAACATTGAAATGAACAGTATGGGAACAATGATCAATCAGATTCACTGAAAGAATTTAAAATAGCCTCATTGATCCATTCATGGTAAAGAAAAGGATTTATTTGGGTTTCAAAGTGATAAGCAAATGTTGCTTGAAGCCCGAAACTCAAGTGCAAAAATCGTGATAATTGGCCCTAATTCCTGAACTAGAGGGGTTGCCGGCGTGGTCTGAGCTTAAGCTAATGGTTCTCTTGAGCTCAGTAATTTTAAGCTAATAGCAATAAGAACGTACTCGCAACTATAACGAAAACACAATTTGAAAGCCTCAAATTTTGCAATACAGCCTCAGTGCATCAATTTTTTGCCGGATATTATGGCTAGTAACTAAAGTAAATCTTATATTTAGAAACTGTTTTCATGTAATTCGTATACGTATACAATAACATAATAAAAACTATCAGGTCAGTTTCAAACTTCTACTTTAGTTGAGCGAAAACTACTTAACCGAAATTCATACTGAACTAATTAAAGATGATTACGATAACAGTCATCGCTGTCTCCAGCAAATACTTTTATACAGTATACAGGACCACCGCATAGACCATCACTCCACGATGTGTTACCAAATGAGTGAAGCACAAGGAATGTTTCACATTCTGACCATACTTTATGTCTGACATATTTCGATATTTGCTCGTAATGAATTAATAAATTTTTCATTTCATAACAGAAACAACAAAAAATTGTCATGATATTCACTGCAACTTGATCTGTAACAATACAACCTAATTGAACGCAAGCTGAACAATAATTAATAAGCGACACGGCAATCCACACTTCGTAAAGGTGACATGCAAAAAAATTAGCGACAATATAGCAGTACAGTGCGGTAGCCAAATCTCGCGAAAACAACTTCAATGTTGCCAATGAAAGCTCGTGTATTTTTAATCAATAATGTCCAAATTAGTTGATTAGCATTTAAAATTACCTATGGAAAAATTACCTTAATAATAAAATATCAATCAAGCACTGGAAGCTCGAAGATTTTTTAAATATTTTAGGAGTATTGAATGGATGATAACGAAAGTTTGGGTGCATTGTTCATTCTCCGAGTTGAACAAATTCATTCTCTCTGTTAGTTTTTATCCTTCGCGCGAGGCTGATTAATTTTCAAATGGAACTGAAAAGCCAATTTATATAGACATTTCATTACCATATTATTTCGTGACAGGAAGACTTTCGGCAAATAGAATTTTAGAAATTGTAAAAATGGCAAAAACTATCCAGAAGAGACTCGTTGCTTTTTAACAGTTCTCAAATCGGGAACATTCATGATAAGAGTGAAGGATGAAGTATACCGCTCGTATCATCAATTACTAATCAAATATCTGTATGTAAGTCAGACAAAGTAACGATTAAAGTTTATTGAGTTAGTAGAAATGCCCTAAGCCGCCCTTGGCCTTTTTTATGGTTTAATACGGCCTTCAAAAAGTACTACGGAGTTATCAAAATAGATAACTAATTCGTTACAACACCCTCCTCGAGGAGATAATATACAACTTCAAAACAAATACATACAAATTGACAATGTTTTTATCTATTTAAAGAGCCAAACATCTAGAACATTTTGTATTGTATTGTAAAAAATTGTCTACGATTGATATTCTTAGACAGTACATAATTCGACTTTATTAATAGATAGAACTCATAACTTATTTAGATCTTGCATGATTACCCGGCGTTACTGGGATAGATAACAATTCCTGAGTTGCTCCCGATTGCAGCCAATATATGTTATAAATACATACATTTACCTTCAATTCATGAAAATTGTTCATTTGAACATAACTATCATTAGTAAGTGTACATCCATTTCGAATGAAATAAATAATTTATAAGCTCTCAAAGATATCTTCATCTTTTTTTTTTATCTTAAACGTTTCGTTCATCATGTGTTTCTACATTATTCTACACTTGAAGTTTTTTCTTCTAGCATTTTCTAACATTCTCTAACATTTTCACATTCTATTCCTTCTCCGACATTGCCATATTTTCTTACATATGTTAGATATTGTACAGCTTCTAATTGATTCATGTGTTCGTTTTCGTACATTTGCTTGTTTTATACATGTTCACGTATACCTAAATTTTACGTTTACCTATTATATATAGGTACGTACGAATAATCTAAAAAAACTTTTAAGTCCTCTCACCTCAATTTATTTGTTGATGTCAGTCGCATGCAAACGTTTTTACTGGTCGACCCATCAATAGTATATTCGTATTTGCGTCGTCTGTCTACATGCACACACAAATACAGCTTGTTGACGTACAAATAGTACATATAACAATACGTGAGACACACATACGCCGCACCTGCGATGAAGCACTGAGTAGCTGGCACCAGCGCCTGTCGTAGCGCCTGCGAGTGCTGTATTGTAAGCAATTGTTTTCTCCAGCAGCGAATATGACCGAAATATTTCCGCTGAAATTCAAATGTTTAATTTTGAAAATGTTAATTTGACAAATTTTTTAATTTCTACAAAAAGTTCATTTAGGTTCATGGTAGCGAGAAATCTAATTAATTCCATTCGAGCACATGTATTCCAGACTCGAACTAGCATTGGCCGATTTGATCACAGCGGTGCTTGAAGTTTTGACGGATGCTCATGACTTTCAGAACGTTTCCATTAAATTCGTGGCCAATGTGTTCTTCATTTTGCTACAGAAATAATAGCGAATTTTCGATTTGAGTAATCTTGCATTTAATTTTAACAATTTACATGCCGGTTGGACGAAAAAGTCCAACCGGCATGTAAATCTCTTTATTTTTTTGTGTTCGGTATGATTTCGGTATGGTCGGTATCGACATTCCATAAATTTTCATCGAAATTCCATAATTATCTTGGAATCGATAAAGCAATTATAATTACTGCGATTGGTAAACATAGTTATTTATTGTTAATAATTTGAACTCAGATACTCACTACATGGTGATTCACGGAAACTCACCAATTTGATCGATAAAGCTCATGCCAAGGGCGCCTTGAATTATTTATGCAGCACCGTTGACAATTTTTGATATTATGGATTATCTCCTCGTTTATGTTAGCAGCGGCGAACAAATTCTTATACGCGTACAATATGTAATATAATATTGGGTAAAAATCTTCTTAGGAAGGCAATTAAACGTCTATATTGGCTCACCAGTTCCTTATAAAAATTGATCGGCCTCTCAGTGAAGGATCGGAAGATCATTTCTCGGAAGTTAAATTTGTTACCATCAACAATTAATGCATCGAAACTTTAAAAAAAAATAAACTGAGAATCTTTTGTGTATCATGATATTTTGTTACTAATTTAATTTGTCTAAATAGCAGTTTTTATGCTAATTGGCTCATTTTAAATATTCACGATATTCAATTAACAACATTGAAGCTTGCCTCGCGAAATTTCTATACAGCAATGCACTGTAAAATGTCGCTAATTTTTTTCATGTCATGACAACTTTACGTAGAGGCACTTATAGGTCGTTCAATAATTATTGTTTAGTCCACGATCTATTAGTCTGTATTATAACAGGTCCAGGTGCAGTGAGTCTCATCACTCTCATGATATTTAATGCAGTAATGCATTGAATAGTTTATAATTGCATCTCAAGCACTGAATACAGATATACCTACATGAAACATGACTCCTATATTGTGGTGCGAATCTAAACTTTTCTCTCGTGCTTGACGCATTTGGTGGAGTGGTCACCTACGCGGTAGACCCGATCGAGGTGCGTGTTGGCGACAGCAGGGACCGCTTTATTGCTACCATCTTTCAAAAAAAATATTGCTACCATCGTATAAAAAATACAATGCTATGAACTATTCAATTATTCTATTGAATTTTTACGTACCGCTTAAGTGCGCCTGAGGACGGTTGTCTTCCCTGAAATCTGAATGGCGTCACGATTTGCAGTTCTGGAGTGAATTTGGCTGTCAAATTGCATTTTGGTTCGAGTTACGCGAGTGAGCTCATTACTATTTGAGAATCATTAGTTTAAGCTCATAACACTAATTGAGGAATTAGAATCATTCATTCATCTTTTTTTAAAGGAGTTTTTGTACGTTTTACTTGATAATATGAATAAAATTTCTTCATCTTTATCATGAGCGGATGAGTTAACGTTAACCCAATGCATGCTCAGTCACAGAAGAATGCTAACATTGTTCTCATATCGTTCATTATAGTGTCCCTAATTACGCTTGCATCACATTTTATTTCGCTCCCTTGCAAATAGATTATTTTAAGGAGCGCAGCGAACTATGCGACGGTTGACGAACCACATCTCTTCAGTTCAGTCATGTGGACTGAATTGCCGGTGGAAGGTGCAATTCCCATAAGGGAATTGCTATCGTATAGACATTAGACAGTCATTGAAAATCTTGCATTCATTGCAAAGCAAATTGTCGGTGACTGCAAGGAAACAAACATGTCAATCAATTTTATTAATGAATTTCGATACGCCTCATGAGCAACCTCTCTTATTACATACTAAATATTCATCTTTGCTCAAAATTATGGGCAATAATTTGAAAGCAAAAAAGAAACCAAGTAAATTTACCACACCCTCATTGCGAACGTTCCGTACCTTAATCGGTTTAAAAAATTGTAAGGAATACAAGTTCAATCAATAGTGAAAGCCAGCCGCTTGCAGCTCATATACTCTTAAAATTGTTAATAGATAGATTTTTATGTTCCTTATGGCGGTAATTCAGCACTTTATATTAAATTCTAAGCATTCTTTCAATCAGCCATGTGGACGTAGTCCCAGAGGATAACAAATGTTCGCCTTCCCTTCATGCATCATCAGGAATTAAGTATCGTGTAGTAACAATTTCCAACAGCGTCAAATGCATGAATAACGACCGTTGGCGAGCTGCTCGGAGAGCAATCCATACACACCCGCCCTCCATCGCGCCAAGGGCACAACTGATCAGCGAGTGAGGACTGAGGAATGAGGATTCTTCCATGTCTATGATGGTACGGTCCCTAGCGCCGACTGCGACTAGCGGTCGTTCTGCTAGTGGTCATCACTGGTCGAGCACGTGTGCAATCGTGGGCAAAGGCTCATCTTCAAACTAACAAGTTTTAGGAGTGCGTTGGGATCCGGTTGCCTGGCAGTTCATGAATGGCTGATTTTTTACAGTCAATAGTGCCATGGCATAGATTTTGATGTTCTGATATAACAGAAATTTATTGCGTTCTCACCGATGTTTCCTTTGACTGTACTCAAGTCGCAAGCAGGAGCTTACCTCTCAGCTAGAGACCAACGCGCACATCTGTGTTGATCTTCAAATTCAGACGAATTATTTCCTAGATTGATAGGTTAAATGATCTGCTAAGGAGAAATATCATTCTTACTGAACGGCATGCTTGGTTAGGAAAAAATTACATGCAAGCGGAATTACCCAGTCCCCAGCAGTAATGGAAACAATTTATTCGCTTGAATCTTCAATTATTTACGAAAAATATTAAAACGCTTTTCAGTTGATGAACTTCTCTAGCAGCTCCATCGTCAATATTATCGTCGCCATTCGTCCATAATTAAGGATTCTGCACGTCACGTTCTACGAGCCCTCTGCCACCGAGTAGCACAGCAAGATAGTGTAATGTTCGAAGAATGCTACGGTCAAACACTGCTTTTCCCTGCTGATCATTTTATCAAGTAACATGTGTAGACCTCCTCCTTATATATGATATCAATGTGACTTTCATCAATATAGGCACATAATGTCCACTTCCATGGGACGCCTCAAACTCAAAGTGGGTGCCTATGACTATCAGGTATTTTTCAGGGCGCCTAAGACTCTATCCTGTGTCCTGCTGTAAATTTGGTCAATATTTATTCATGTCTTCACGCCATGCCGTTCTTAAAAAGGTTTTTGTGCCACGCATGCCTTCAAGCATGCCGTTCTTCACTCTATTACTTAAGAGATGTATAATAATTTTACGTTTCTACAGGTAAAAATCAATAATCCTCAAGGATAGCTCATGATGGAACCAAAGGATGAGCTGATTATCCGACACATCGACTCGGTGAGAGCGAGAGCATCATACTGGCGACCTCCACAAAAACCATTCGGCAGTGCATTAATGTTAAAAGGCTTCGAGAATGTCGTAGTCAGTTATGGGTTAGATAATTACCTTTACGGATTGTTAGGATAATTGTAATAAATATTAATATTTATTTATTTATTTTACCCGTATATTAATTATTAATATACGGATAAATATTAATTTTAGCGCATCCTAGGAAATTTTTATTGTAACGGGGTTAGTAGGCATGAAAGAGTCTCTTGACGATTGTATTGCGATAGGTACCTCAATTTTCTTACCCCTGTCGAGCTAAGTATCTGGTTGAGGGGGATGTGAACGATTGAGAAATCGTTCATATTTTTTTAGATATTTACTATTATTGTTTTCAATTTCTTCATCAGGGTGGCAAATTGTACATATTCGTGTTGATGAACTCCCAGTGAGGCCGGTTGCATCACATAGAATTCCGACCCTCTGCTTCAGAGAGCAGTGAGAAGAGCTGTCGAACAGGAGTTTTGTTTTGTTTTTGTAAAGTATAAACTCTCACTTTGCTAGACCAACTTGGTCAAAAGAAGCTCCAGGCTGTGCTGCCCAGGCTGGACCTTCAGTCGAGTCCACAATCTCATGTGAGGCACTGTGCAGGGCATGTTAGTAGTCATTAACCTGGGATGAAATATGTATATATCGCTCAAATAAATCTCTTGAAATATTTATAATTGATATTACAGTCGAACAGCTCCAGTCTCTTAACATGGCTGCTCTCTGCAATGTCTCATCTCTGCCTTTTTCCCACAGTTGCGCAAATCCTGAGCACTATTCTGTCGGGGGGCTGCCTTGGATGAGTCTCCAGAGCTCCCTCAGCTCCAAAAGAAGAAGAAGAAGAAGAGCTGTCGAGTTTGTCGCGGGAGCCCACGGCCTAGATACGGACGGCTTGAAGTGTTGAAGGCTACGTTCCGGAAGGCAGGAATCATGATGGATGGTCCATTACATCCAGGGCAGTGGTGGTCTTCGGCAGGCGACCCGTTTGTCGCTATGGCAGTTGTGTCCTGTCAGCCGATTAGCAGCTGTTATTTGCTTGGGCCAATATTGTGGCAGCTTTTGACTAGTCGCTGTGCTAATGCGGTTTCTGCAGTGTGCCCTCTCCCTTACTGGACTGAATGTTCTAACCACCTGCTTTGTCACTTTGTTTTAAACTATATCTGTTAAGTTCCTGATTTTAAAAGTGGTAAAGTGTCCTAGTGGGTGTCAAATAAAAGTGTTTTAAATCACAGTGTTGACTGTAAATGACTGTTGACTGGAAAACTGTGTTTTGTTACACCGAGTTTTAAAAAAGCTACCTAGAGATAACAGTCGACAGTCGTGACTGAGGTTCCGCTTCCGCCCTTTTTGTGATGGCCATCTTTGACGAAATTGACATTTGGAACATCTGGTCACAGGTTGAATACCACTATGCAGAGGGTGGATGCAGCATCGGCAAAATATGGATTTTTAAGCCCAAAGCGTTGCCGGCCATTTTAAAGATGCGTTGCCGGGTAATTTTTAATGAAAAGCCATTTATGCTGAGTAATGACGAACTATTTACAAATTACAAGCCACGAACTTATTACAAGGTTGCATGCACAGTGATGATGCACGTGTTACCCCAAATAACTAATTTTACCCTAAAAACAGTCCGGTTGTACAGCAAGTCAGAGCTGAAGAATAAGAATCCTCGTTCGGCTGCGACGAAGCCAACGCCACGTCCAGAGTAGGTGTTGAAGAAATGATCTGCAAATTTCATTAATTCCCATGCAAGATGGTTATCAATCACCTTCCTGGTGCCGATTATTCTCAACGAAATATCTCGGAAAGGAAATGCGTAGATCCTAGCGAATCACTAATTTTTTTCCATGTGCGCTGGAAAAGCCCGAAGTTTCGCGAACTGTGGATTATCTAGAATCCACCAGCTTCCGACTAACTGCGTTGCTTTGCAAATTTCGGCCCTCTACCTACATTTCGTGGCATTACGGCGCCCTCAACTTCTTTTTCGTCAGAATTTCAAACATGGCATCTTCATTAGACAGAAACAGATTTTAATACGAAGTTCAAGGAAACTAGTGTTTTCAAACCGAGAATGAATGAACGAGCCTCACATATTCAAATAACACTATAGGACTTCTAAGTTATGAGAACCAGCAATGCATCATTCATGCTACACCCTGTTACGTTACTGTTCCGACAGCCAAGCTTTGGGCCGTAATGAAGGGCAATGAGATAGGAGACTTGCTTAACTACATCCTGGATTCGGACTTATTCAACAGCTAATACACTGAAAATCTCTCGTCATGAAGAAGAAAACCCGAAATCGTGCGAAAGCCAGGGATTGATGGAGTGGGTTAATCCTTACATGGAACGAATAGATTTACTGCGTGGACGAATCGGGAGACTCCTCTGGACTGGATATTTCACTATACACCTACGTACTTTGCTCGCAACGCTCAGGCCATGGTTGAAGACGAGTCTGCCGAGGTAAGTTGCAGCTGCTGCCGTAGTGACCATACCGTCTTGTTGAACGAGCTCGGGATAGTGAAACAGCCACAGAGGACAAGATCTATGTGATCTATGGCTAGTCAATCGACGAAGATGCAATCAATATGAAATTAGTAAATGTCATACGCTACGATAAGCAAAACAACTATCAAAACTAATCAGGGATTAATCATTTCTCAAAGTATAGGTCTGCATTGCGAAACTTTTCTCGCATAATTCGAATGAGATATTCTATTGCTCTATCGCTTTGTAATTTGTTCGAATATTCTGCGCTACGGACGAACCACAAACACGGCTAATTGCGATTCTCTTCAATAAACTTCGTTAGGAGATCGGCTCGTGAATAGCTTGAAGTCCGCCATGACTGCATACACCTTACCAGCTTGGCGTCTGCATAGCAACTGAAGTTTTGACTTTTGAACCAGACCAGACTCCAGAGTCGTCAGCCGACCCTGACTGCATAGCCCCACAGCAAACGGTGGTAGCCGCGGCTCGGCTCGCCATTACTTAGCCCATCTCGGTTAGTTCGGCGCAATTTTATGGGGGTGTTAGAATTAGCCGAGTTAAACTGGCGAGTCGGACACTATGGTGTATGGGGCCCTTTAGGAGACATACGATCGGATCAGTTAATTCGAAGTTGGCAACCATAGCGTCGGTGATAGGAGAGCAAGATCTCGACTGGCGAGCTTTGCTGTCTGGACTGTGCTAGAAAGCTGAAGTTGACCTTAATCTTCAAATTCAGTTTAGAAGAAATGTGGAAGGTTGAATTACACATTTCTGTGGAATGTGGAATCGAATCGATACGTTGAACCGAATTACAGGATTGTAACAGGCGAAATTCTCAACCAAATAATTATTACTTAACTTTCGACCAAGATCACTTTTCTATCACATATGAAAAATTTTCTGCATTTCAAAAGGGGGATTTACAACTTTCCTCGCCCCTCGGCGCTCTTACAACGTTGTATATTGACTGTAGAGAGCAGTGAATATGCATGGGTGCATATTCACTGCTGCATTTTCGTTGCATTTTGAATATGCAACAACGTTGCATATCGACTGTAGAGAGCAGTGAAAATGCAAGGGTGCATATTCACTGCTACAATTTTCGTTGCATACTGAATATGCGACGTTATGCAACAACGTTACATATTCACTGTCTTCCTTGATAGAACAAGGAAGACAGTGAAGAAGAAACGTCATAATGCACCATAAAAACACTGAGATCTAAACCAATAGAGACAAAATAACCATCTCGCTCATCACGATGCGTGATTGCGCGCAATCAAACAAAGATTTTATGCAGGATCTTGCACGCTAAATTTTTGCAGGATCTTGAATTGCTGTGTTCTCAAACAGTCATGACCTTTCAATATCTAATTACTATTGCGTAATAATGTCACTCGTGTGTTTGAATCGCAAGTTCACCAAAAACTTAAAAGCAAAGAAAATTCATAGTATCTTTAAAGAAAACGTTTGGTAGTCCAGCTTATCGTCCGATCGAAGATTCTAGAACACAGATAAATCAGAATTAGTACAGTCAAGATTTCGGTGCTGAGGCTAACCAAGGCACCTTTTCTATTACAAATAGACACGCAGAGGCCCAACAAGACCATGCCTGTGATGGGGCCCCCTTGGATGCCCATTACAGTTGTGGCGGCTTGTATGAGCCCGCTTATTGGAGAGGCTGTAAGTGCCATCGCAGTCATGATCATGCCTAAGATGACCGCTGTGAAGAAAACCAAACAACAATAATTGTGCGACAGGAATGTGTTTGATTCTGTTAAAGTGAATTGTTCGATGCAATGCTACATGATCATTTGTGGAAATAACAGATAATACACTAATAAACCAGGCCCAGGCGATAAATTTGTATAAAGGAATGATCAAGTATAAGCATACTCTCGAAAAAAGAACATTATTTGGTTAACTCTTAATTAATAATTCGAATTTTTTGTCACATTTTCATAATTAGCTTCCTCTTAAATATAAGTTGAGTAAAACACAATTAAAATCTCGTTATTTATTTATTGACAGTAAATAAGTCAATCCACTGATAGCTTGCACCAACAATCGAACTGAAGAAAAATTCTCAAGTTTCGTAACTCCAAAGAAACCTTTTTAAATCTTCCTATGGAATAATGCTCCTCACTCAAGACTTTGGCAGTGATGGTGCGTACGCTCGCTCTGAAGCCATCTTGACGAATGTCATCTTGCACATGAAATCTTTCCATACCATCGTTGTCAGAGAATTCAGGTACGATCACACTCAATTGGTATGAAATGGAAACTCAACTTCAAACTCACCAACCATGAATTAAACGCTCCAAGGTAATATCATCATTGTTAATTAGTTCAAGATATTTTTGATCTGACGAAATTATGAGTGGACAACCAGCTAAAATTTGGCGTTTAGCACGCTCCTTAAAATCGAACTGGACAAAAAATATAATCTGTCTCTGCCAGCATGAGCGCAATGTTTTTAATCTGGTCATGATTGGTCTTGACTAGACAAGCATGCGTGGAAAAACCGCTATGATAATTCGGCCAATGAGTGTGGATGTTGTAACAATAACCGTGTTCACTGTTCACTGTCGCCCATATGCCAAGTACACGTGAGATGCTGACCTCTCCTCGAAAGCTTAGCACTATGCTTGCCTCCCCTCTTTCACATCTAGGGGGATCCAGGATATATCAACGTAAATTCGAGGAAATGGCGAATTGCTATTTCACTGACTGATGCTATAAGCATTGAAATTTTTATTTCAACTTTGAGCTAGGGACCTTGTTATGTTAGGTACCTGCAGTCGGCCCAATCAAGCTAAGTTCTGTAAGAAGTTGTCTATCCTCTTGATGTGAATACCGTTATAAAATTGGTAAGAGAATGCTCTAGAATACATAACGTATAAGCGTAGATAGCAACAAATAAAATGTTACAAAGACTGGAAAACCTAACTCGTAACCTTTCATCCTCACTCTGTCCTGCCTTCTATGCGAGTTTTTACTAATTGCCATCTCTTGTAACGTCCCAGCCCACTACAATGTGTGACACTTCGTTTCATCCTCTACAGTTCTTTCGCTGCCAACGATAAAATTCTATATATATATGGATGTCCCCAAATGCGCATATGCGCTCGAGATGTGAATCCACTGCTCCGCAACTGCCTCCCTCCATGCTGGAGTGCTGGAAGTTCAGGTACTTAGTCTCCCTTTTTAATGCCTCAGCAACTTCCATCATTGACATAATGCACACGTAACAGAAGTGTTAAGATATTGTTCAAAAGATTGAGAAATTCATTATTTACATTGCAAATGCAAGATGAACTTGTATATTTCTGCCCGGTCAAAAGATGCAAATTCCTAAAAATTATATATTTTTTTGTGTATCCATAGGTCTCGTTTATTATGTAGGCATCAGCCCAGATTATCTGCGTTGAAGATTGTCTATTATTTTCGATAATCGGGACTAAACTTCAGGGTTGTCTTGTCTCAAATAAAAAAAGGGCGAAATGCAAATGCTTTTGCGAGTACCCACAAAAGCCTTTAATGGAAAATGGTAGCCTCGGTGTTTTCAGTCTAGCTTCGGCTAAAACCGTCGTAGCTTAATCCTGTATTTTGAATCCTCTTGATCTAATATCTATCATTTCAGCTTAGAGCCCTTACGAGCAAGCACGAATTGCATCGGCGTTAAGAATATGGTCATCGACTTGGAGATATTAATGGAGTTGACAGTCTTGATCTCTCACCTATTGAGACTGTACACTGAGTGTGGAGTGTACAAAAACAAACTATTTTAAACCTAACTCCCCGCAATTGCCGGCGCCGTCTTCAACGATATTTGTATTGCTGCAAGACAGCTACTTGTGCTTGAGCCTTGAACCGCAGATATGCAGTACCTGCATTAAACATTAAGCTTTCTGTAGTGAAATTAAATTCAAACGTTGCGGCTTCTTTAGAATGTACGTTGTGCCGAGGCTTTTGATTAATGATTATGGTGACAGTCGAATATTTATATGATGCATACAATCAATTGATTTAAGACAGTTTAAGATAGTTTGGTTGCATTGCAACAAGAATTGGTGGCAGTCATTCAAGAAGTTCTGCGCGTCTTTTATAAAGGGTGGTTCGATAGAAATTCTGAATGCTCTGATTCCTTCAAAAATTCTAATTAAGTAGCAGAAAAACTATTTAATGACTACAAGAGAATTAAACTCCTAGCCCGAGTGAACAAGAAAATTAAACTCCTAGTCCGAATTCCTACAAGATGAATATAAGAGCTAACTGTTTAAGGTCAATGGCGAAACGTAAAGGTGCCTGTACACGGGGGTAGTACCGGCCGCTAGTTCATCCGCCGCTTGAACCGTTTACGCTACCAACTTCCTGTCTAGGTGGTTCAGCCCAGCATTGCCAGATGGTATATTTCTATACCAGATTTCGCAAATCTGGTATTTTCAGGTGTCTGGTATGAATATTTTAAATCTGGTACTTTTCTGGTATTTTCTGACTTGCTGCAAATTTACTGCATTAAGTTCCACCTCTGAAGTTTGAACTTCCTCCAGCGTTGGCGTGGATTATATAGATTACCTTCAGAGCGGCGCGACTAGAGGTTTCATAATTGTTAACATATGTGATTAGTGCAATATAAGCACGAGAGTGATGATCATTGATTGATTACTGATCAGTGATGATATGACCTAGGATGAGTGAGGTTGTTGAACTGATCTCTGCGACGCAAGCTTCACAATTTTTGTTTGGTGGTTTTGAATTCTCGAGTGTCACTTGAATTCTGGGGTGCCATTCAATATTTCATTGATCTTCAAAATCATCATCCATTCATGGAACTGGCTGCCTCCTGCATCATTTTTCTACTTTGACCTGTCTCCAATGCATTCGTGGAGCGAGTGTTTTCACAAGTCACCATGTGAAAAACAAGCTACGAAATAAAATTTCAACGAAGGTACTGAAGTCCGTTATTCGGACCAATAGCTATCTGCTCAACCGCAACAAGTGATCACACCTGAAATGTTAGATAAAGGCAATATGCAAGCATGTATGAAAATAAGCAAAAGGAAGATGCCCAGTTTCCGTGGCTTGCTCATATTGAGCGAAAGGGGAGAAGTGCCACACTGATAAAAAGGAAAAAGTGTCAATGTAATCAAACGCAGGAAAAGAAAAGTGTCAAATGTTCCAAAAAAGGGAAAAAATATAACGTGTTCAATTTGGCTAATTATCGTCAAGCCAGATAAATGAACAGTACATTTGATAATTTTTTCTTTTTCTAACCAACGTTTCTGAAGAATAATTTAATTAAATTTGGAGGTAATCGTCTGTTTTGAACAAGAAAATTTCTGGTATATTTCTGGTATTCTGAGCTAGGCAATCTGGTATTCTCGTCAAGAAAAAAGCTGGCTACACTGGTTCTGCCGAGAGGGACAACGATGTGCTGTTTTCTGCGCTGCAGAAGTGGCTAGTAGCGCTGATTCAGCCATAACATAACATAGTGATGTCGGCGCTAAAGAGAAGGCCTGATTTGGCCTGTCTCCGATTCTTGAATTTTTCGTGACTTGATCACAGAAGTTCTAAAATCGTGTCATTTGACGGGATCTTTTCAAGACTGACGATAGTTTGAAATAGCTACTAGACTTCCACCGGGTTCGATATGGTGCTAGGCATTTCAAGTCTGAACATATATTTTTCCATAGCTTTATCTAGTCTGTTCTTGAACGCGTTCATACTCGGAGCGCCACCGATGTAATCAGGGAGGCTGTTCCACATGTCGGTGATTCGAAGCGAGAAGAAATGAAGAAATGTTGTCGTTTTTTTAGTTTATAGCCGTGGCCCGTGGTGTTGGTTCTTGTTTCAAATTCTAGTAATCCTTCGGGGACCTTGTATAAACCATGAGTATACTTGTATACTTCAATGAGGTCCCCACACAGACGTCGATAACTGAGGCTTGGAAGCTTCATAATCTTTAATCTTTCTTCATAGGACTTGCCCTTCAAGCCTGGAATTNACGCTGAAATATATAAATTCTCATGATATTCGGAAAGACGGTTTGCTCGCAAATGATTTATCAATAAAATCTATCGAGCGACTCGAAATCAACTCGTCTCTACATAATATTTAGTCTTAGCCTAATCTGTACAAATTTTGCGTTCTATTACTTTGAATGTTCAAACTAATCGCGTAACAATGGGACTCTATTGTACGAAACTATTATTGCTTGCGTCAGGATAACTCCTCAGAATCTATCTAATGTGGGGTCAGATCCAGGTCGCTCGTCTTTTTTTTTGCGAAAATTCCAGCGCGTATCGGTAATACAGCCTCCCAGAAAAAAAATTCGCAAATAATTGCCCTAGTCTGCAAAAAATTTCTCGCATATTCTTCCATTAAAACCAACATTTCACGATGTCTTTGTGAGTCAGGTTAAGAGGGAAATTAAGCTGCCGACCACAATATAAACCAGTAACATGTATAAACATATGAATTTCTCAAAAAGCCAATAAATGATTCGATGAATAACTACAATACCAACAATTTCATGAAATAAACTGCAACTATTTAATTTGCATGAACTGAATCAATAATCTGACCATGCAATTTCCATTAGACTCTACTGACCTCTGATCATAAAAGCAATTTTCTCCAAGTGAATTTGTAGATTGCTACTGCAACACCACAAAGCTTCCAATTTCCAAATGCGAGTTAAAATTTAAGGAAAACTGCCAAGAAATTATTAATATTTTCATTCCTCATAATAATAATAATAATCGCGGTTTCAGCGTTGCAGGTAAGGCCATTAGACATGTCGACGATTCTTGACATCGCAGAATTCTTATAGCTTGCTGCGGGTCTCGAACACGATACTCACTGTACCCATCTCCACTATACGTAACCGCCCAACCATCTCACTGATTTTGAGCAAAATTGTTGCAGGATGCAGGGGTCGAACCAGCAACTATCTGCTCAAATCTTGGTACGCTAAACTGTAACCACTGGGTCACCCTACCCTTGCATGGTGGATGCTGTTCTAACTCGAGATAAAATAGCCTTTGACAAGGTGTGGAAAATCGAAATAACGAAAACATTAGTGGATAATTAGGATCACGCACCGAGTATGAACGCCTTCAAGAACAGACTAGACGAAGCTATGCAGGAGCATATGTTCAGTCTTAAAATGCCTAGCAAATTACGGACCAGGCATAAGTCCAGCAGTTATCTTAATCAATCGTCAGTTATGGAAAGATCGGGTTCCAAAGGCCGGATCCCTTGTGAATCAAGTCACGAAAAATTCAAGAATCGGCAACAGGCCATGGGCCTATTTCTTCAGTGCCAACACTTCTATGCTATTCTATATGACTCGCGTAAAGTAATCGTCAAGGTCAAGTTTTGTTATTTTCCATGATATTTAAAATAGAGTCCAACAAAGAATGATTGCCATCGAATTCGAACTATCATCAAATATTGTCTTATAAAACGCATCCAGCATATTCTAAGTAAAGGTGCCTGTACACAGGGATAGTACTAGCCGCTAGTTCATCCGGCGCTTGAACTGTCCACGCTACTAGCCTCGTGTATAGGGGTTCAGCCGCTTCAGAGGCATGCGCCGGCAAGTGCCCGAGGCGCGGCCGAGAGAGACAACGATGTCTTGATATCTTGGCTGGAGAAGTGGCTAGTAGCGCTGATGCAGCCATGGTGAGAGCATCTGTGCCGCTCTTGCGAAGTATCTTGGGTCAAGTGAATCGTGGCTTGTTTGAGCGATAATGTTTCTAAGAAGAAACAAACTAAGTGGATTCCAGGCGATATCCAATTATTTTTGAAATATTCCAAAGATATGAATTAAAGTATAATGTTTTCCATGATGGTTACTCCAACAAAATGAAGGGAGAAACGAGTATTTTGAAACGGAAAGAAGACCTTATTAGTCAGTGTTTAGTTGTTCCCGACGCTGCATTTTCAAGGGCTAGAATAAATAGTATAAAAACGACGTACAGAATATGTGTACAGGCTTACTTGCCGGATAGTCACCAAGCGACCGTCACTAGCCAGATTTACTAGCCGTCTGCACTATCCCCGTGTACAAGCACCTTAAGATAATGTATGGGTGAGTGAACAAAATTCAAAGTCAGATGAACGAGTGAATGAAGTGCGAAACCGTATTTCCAGCTGGCTGGGAACGAGATTAGTTCAAATATCAGAAGATTTTATTTATCACATTTTTTATGGGAAGTGATAGAGTTAAAGTAGGCAAAATAAACTTATTAACAGTTGACAAGATGAATAAATTTTGTGAGACAAGATTTTCAAAAAAATAAAATGCAAGAACACGCTTAGAAATGTGTACGGTATCACTGAATTTGCTTCTACGGTTCGCCAACTCATCGTTGGATGCAAAACAAAATTAAGAGTAAATAGTTTACGACGTATTAACGAATACATGAATAAGACAGTTCAACCAAAACAGCATGAGGTTTTGAGGTTTTAAGTTGGTTATGAGGCTTACCTGTCGGGCTGTGGAAGAATGTGATCTGTGTTGTGGCTAGAGACGAGCCAAGAAATGTAAGAAAGTGCGTTGAAAAAGCGAGTCGTATGCCCTCACATGGTCGTTGTTCTGTTTTTACAAACAAAATAATTTTGTGGGCGAACGCCACAACCTATGAAAACGTTTATTTGAAAGAGAACGTCAAATCGCATATAAAGACAGCACAACCAAGACGAGGGGCATAGTATCGGAACGAGAAAATGACAACAGACGTACACATTAGAAGAGCGTACAATTGCGTCGGAACTCACGAAGATATATATGAATGTATATAAACCTAAAACGATTAAGAATGCACGAACGTAAGAGAGCTTAAGAAGCAATATAAAGCGAAATGTGTAGAATTGCTTATTTTTTAAGCAAAAAATTGCAGTGGTGAAGAATTGTGCAGGCAGCTATTTTTTTTTTTTTTTTTTTTTTTAAGGCCTCCCACACCTGTCTCTTATACACATCTAGATGTGTATAAGAGACAGCTGAAGTGTAGGCCTGATGTGGCCTGTCGCCGATTCTTTTCCATTTCGTGCCTTGTTCATAGATCTAAACTCGTGTCATTTGACCGGATCTTTTCATGACTGGCGATAGTTTGAAGTAGCTACTAGACTTCCACCGGGTTCGATAAGGAGCTAGGCATTTCAAATCTGA
>NW_025941077.1:22761-24609 GCF_000764305.2 Hyalella azteca
ACCCAAGCAACCCGGGCACAGCCAACGCCCGAAGGCGTCTGCCTGCGCTCTAGTCAGCCCTACGCATGAGAGATGGTAACATCCCTCACACGAAGAACAACTGACTGTCCTCTTCCTGTTGTTAACAGTCGAGCAACTCAGGCACCCGCGTCCTCTCCCCTCCATCCCTCGGCCGTTTCCATAAGGTTAGGCGAAAACCAAAACAGAACGGCTGCTGCGTGGCTACAATCAAAATTACACGCCGCAAAAGAATAACGAGTACACTAGCAGTAGAAAGACGTGCCAATAATAAAATTGCTGCGTCAGCATGAACGAGAAGAGAGAATGGGGGCAACGTCCGTGCAAGGCTACAGAGCACACAACAAGCACTTAGAGAGCTCTTAGGCACCACACAACCTTCCCATGTGGATGCTCAGTTAACACTCAGGCAGCTATTACTTGGCGTATGACGCTGACTCATATCTAGGCTGATCGAGGTGACATATCTGTGCCTCACTTTGACGCATACTCCTGATAATACCAATTAATTCGTAGCTGTAATAAAATCAGTCAACTCTAGGAGCTTTAAGTATATAGAATATCGTGCTAATTGCGATCGGAGTCTATGGTTAAATTAATGTCTTGAAAACCTTAATAACAAGAAATCCGCCAGTACATTGTCATAAATTTTGACCTTATAAATTAAATTCGTCGTACAGTTCTAGAAGGAAAATTGCGTAGGTCACCTCGAAATTCTCCAATAATTTAGTACAATTGACAATCCAACGTTCGTGGCAAAATAGAGCTTATTTTCACATTTGTAAAGTTTGGGTGCTCACGTCAAACCGCCTCACATAATACCTTCAAGTAGGGTCTTGTGGAGGGAGTATAAGAGTGGTTGACATTTCATAATAAACAAGGTAATTATTAGCAAGGTATTAAACTCACTACGCATTCGAATTGTTCAAACAAATAACGCTCTTATGTTATATGTTAATTTGCATAATATTCTTAGCTCTCTGCAGAAAATTTAGGATTATTGGCAGTATGCGGAAATTAAATTGATTTATTATGCGCTCATAAGATGCTATTGCGAAAAGTGGTGGAATGGGAAGAACTAAGACGTATTAAAAAAGTAGCAAAAATAAAAATCCAATCAATTAAATGCGGCCACATCAATAAACACCGAACGCAATGAATTTTTACTCAAAATCTTAACTTCATAAAATTCATCCCAGGGCGGTTAGTAAAATATATTTGAACATCTTGGAACGTGCTTGCGCAACCATAAAATATGATCAATAAACTCTCCATATTATTGTGCTTACCAAAAGCAAGAATATTGAGCGTTTATAGTGTCTGCTAATGCTATTCCATCAGCCTGCGTTCTGTTGTAAAGTTACTTGACTTGGAACGCAATCGAAGCTCTCGAGTTTCTTCTCTTTTTAGTCAAGTAACCAAGCGACTTAAAGGCAACATTAAAACCTTCATATCTTTTTATCTTCTCAGATTTATCTTTTAACAGTTAGGAGGTAAATCGAAGTAATTCAACTGAAAAGGTTCCACATGAGGCGTAAATGAATTCATCAAAAACAAAACTTAGATGTCATGTTGCCGGGTTCGTGACGACGCATTTGCCGATAGATTGCTTTGCAAATAATACAAGATATTGAAATGCTGTCTTAATTCTATCAATTTTCTTGTTGAGCTTGACAGAACTAAAGAGGCGTGGTTCATCAATCAGTACATAATTTCCTTGCTGCTTGAAGTAATGTAGTTTTAATTGATGTTCACATTTATGTTAGTCGATGCTGGAGTGCAATAAAATCATATACAAGCGTGATTGTTAACATAGAAATGAACAGTATG
>NW_025941078.1:0-1200 GCF_000764305.2 Hyalella azteca
ATATTCCATGGTACACCAAATTGCTTCATGCGGGACGATGGCCGGGACAACAACGGCGCTGTCAGGACGAGCTCCCCCCGCTGCCCCCGAGCTGAATATTATTCAGGGGAGTGGCTGACGCTGGCCAGCAACTCTGGGCTACATAATATTGAACGTCGTAAAATGAGCTACAATTTCAGTTCTCCCCCAAAAATTTATGACACACGAGTTATAAAACTGTATTGATTTAGGGTTCCCCTATATTTACTGCTTGTTTTATGCACAATTTTACATTGTGGGGTTAGTATTAACTTTAGATTATTTTCATAAAAATTTAGTTAAAATTCAGGGAGTCCAATTCATTGCCGTTTCCTTCATTCATTCATCTTCAGTAGCAGAACAAACGGCCAGCTCGCCCCCCTCCCCCCTTAAGCCCCTTTCACACAGGGCAGTAGATACTGCGCGCGTCAAAAATGCCGCGGCAGTATTTACCGCGCAATCTTTCACACGAGGCCCTTTTTACTGCTGGGATCTATCAGTCTTGCAGTGCTTTATGCACCATCAGTCCATTTCTTCGTTTATGTAACAATATTTCTTTATGAAAATATATCTCTATGTGAGAATGATGTAGATACATCTCTATGGAAATACCTATATATTTTATGGAAAATATATCTTTTATAAAATATATCTATCTATATCACTTTAAGGAAATATATATTTAACAATGTATATCTTTATGTTTCTGTAACAATATTTATGTACCTATATTTATGTTACAATATCAGTTTATAATCTATCAGTCTAGCAGTGCTGTTTATTATGCACCTAAAATACGGCCCCCACTGTCTGCTGGGATCTGGCGTCAAAAACCGCTCAGTGTGAAAGATTACATTGAATACCATTGCAAGCTAAACTGTCGCGACAAATCTACTGCCGCAGTTTTAGCTTGACACACGCTGGCGTCAAGCGTCAAGTTCTACGTCGCAGTAAATGCAGTCGTGTGTGAACAGCAGTGCACATTTCGTATGTCCGCTAAGGTTCGGCAGTAAATACTGTCGGACGCTGGCAGTATATACTGCCCTGTGTGAAAGGGGCCTTACACCATCAGACTATCATCCGACCTCGCACTTTGCATGCCTGACCTCGCGCCGCGCACACCTGTGCCCCAAGCGTTTATACGGGACGCCTCACGGTCCGGCTGAGCTCATCAAGCGTAGC
>NW_025941079.1:0-8022 GCF_000764305.2 Hyalella azteca
ATAGTGGAAATCAATAAAGTTATCGAATAGCAACTTCAGTATAGCAATGATGTTTTTGCTGCAGTTCGATCTCACAATCAGGCGAAGAGGCTTACCACGTCTATGTAATAACGGTGATATATCCTGCGAGAACAACTGAATGAAAAAAGTCTGTTCCGTGTTCTCCAGTCGAACTATTGTTCTAGTGTGAAATATTGACCTTTGTTCTCCCGTTATGTTGACGGTAGAACAGTACAGAAGCGCAGTATAGTGTCAGCGTGAGAACAACAAGCAAGCGTACGGCAGAACAGCGAGTGTCTTCATGTAACAATAACAGCAACAAAGAACAAGTAGCATATGCAAGAGGAGACAATAACAAGCAACATTAAGAACAAGAACCATGGTAAGAACTGTAATACGCAGGGGGAGTGTTATAGTCCTTAGACAAAGTTAAGACAAGAACCAGACCGTAACCTGTTACGTGCAGAACAACTCAAGCATTGTTGGGTACGAAAGTCCGCTAAGACCAAAGAATCCAAGGTGGAAATTATAATTAAAAGCGATAGAGGATCACAAAGCGAATGAGAACAAGAGAACAACCTTCACTGGAGGGGAGAACAATTTTCTCGGCAGTTTTTGTTCTCTTTAATTTGGTTTTAGCGCCGTGTTCTATGCAAGACAAATGCTCGAGGTGCGCTTTCTCTGCCAGCACGTCTGTGGCGGCAACATAAGAAGTGGGTCAAGGGAGATGACAAGGTGGGTCAGCAGTGGTATGAGGTGGTGACGGCGGAAGATGATGACGGGAGATGGTGACAGTACAGCTATGCACAAGCATGGAAGTAGCAGAGCTAACAACTGTGCTGGGATAAAATAATTTCGTGCACATTCAGGCGAACACTTTAATGGGTGCCTATGCCGCTAATGGGTGACTAATGTCGCTAATGGGTGACTAATGTCGCTAATGGGTGACTAATGCCGCTAATGGGTAAAGACTGACCATGCTGTGCATAGCGAAACTTAATTTTAATTATTTTACTTCACGATTCAAGATTTTCAAGCATTTCCTCAGTTTATTACCAAACAAGCAATGAAGACCATGGTCTTCTTGCTACAAATTTTAGTTCCAGCCCGCATACCAGAAAATAGGTACTATATAAAAAAATCCCCGATAAAAGTGGAATTTTTTTGACGTATTTCTTAGTTTTCTGTTTTCTCGTAAATAATGTATTGGAAATGAACAGCACAACCAGGCATTACAGGGGGTAATGAACGGCACAACCAGGCATTACAGGGGGTAATGAACGGCACAACCAGGCATTACAGGGGGTAATGAACAGCATAACCAGGCATTACAGGGGGTAATTAACAGCACAACCAGGCATTACAGGGGGGAATGAACAGCACAACCAGGCATTACAGGGGGTAATGAACAGCATAACCAGGCATTACGGGGTGTAATGAACAGCACAACCAGGCATTACAGGAGGTAATGAACAGCACAACCAGGGATGAAGCGATGTAATGACTGTAGCCTATTCATGGCATGAACTCCTGAATGAATTCATTCGAAAATCAAAGGTAGGTTCTTTCTTGATCAAATGAAAGCAAACTTTCTCAAAAGTTTCGAAGTAAATATGCATTAGTAAGGTACAAAAAGCATTACATTAAAAGCTTCACAACACAAAAAATTGCTAATTCTGGTTCATAAAGATTCATTATGAGTTGTCTTTTTTTCATTTGCCTAATAACAGAGAAATTTTTTCCTTTTCTGAATTCAACTGTAAGGCAATTCTGATACTAGCATCCATACAATTTGCCATTTTTTCATGAGTAGTAATCCATTAATTTTTAAACTAAAAAAGGTCAAATTGAGCGAGAAGTAATCTATAATGAACATTATTCGGTCACCTATAAACAGACCAACACTTGAGTGAACCGGACCCTACGACAGATAGCATATCATAGTTGCACTGGTGAACGAGTTTTATCACAACTGGGAACTTCATGTCAAACTAGAAACATATCTCAATAAGGATTCATTAGTGACATACGTGACAAACGTCACTCAAGTCACTAGGTACTAGTGACAAACGTCACTCAAGTCACTAGTTACAAACGTCACTTATTATTGACGTAACAAATAAATTCTACGTATATTTATCATGATTCACGTTCTATAATTTCACGTAATGAAATTCTTTCGTCGTAATGACGACGGGAATGACAGGAGATGGAATGACAGAATTCGGCATAAATATCTTCAAATTGCTGGAAATATGTCGGTGCTTTCCGGTGTTAATCAGGCGTCTCATTCTATTCATTATAATTATAGTCTATGATTAGATCACATTTAATTTAGACGTAACATTCACTAGACGTGGAAAAGTACTAGACCTGAGTCAGCATCAGGACAACATCACGTGCAAGATCACGCGATCAAGACCTCAGTTGCGGGCGGAAGCCGTAATCCTATAAAAGGGCTGGGAACCTTAGTAAGACCCCCCAGTACCTGACAAGTACGCCACAATGTAACTCGCGTTACAGTTACTCCAAGTCCAACCTAACGGTCAACGTCTTAGGCTTATACACGTACCACTAATATAAGTCTCATGTATTACCACCCCGTATACGGTAATATAACTCACGTATTAACACCCCCGTATTATGATAAGTTGTCTAGCCAGATGGTAGATGGTGTCTTACTTATCCCTCACGAATTTAGTCAAAGAATCCTTGTCCTCGGGTAGAATTAAGCGAACGGCCGCCTGACAGTCCCGGGCGGCACCGCGCTAACCTAACCTGCTAGCTCTTAAATATTCGCCATCAGTCAATTTCTCCAGGGCCGGTGAAGTCAAAAAAAGTAGATAAAAATGCCAACAGACGCTGGCATGGCATTGCGAACCAATCAAGCTCGGTATCAATGGTTCTTCCATCCTGCGTTCATCAAAGCAAATATTCTTTATGGTTCAAACACGATATAAAAACTCATCATGTCGCAAGGTAACAGCACTGGACTGGAGTGCACAAGCCAAGCAATGTTGGTGCACTCGAGCGACAAGTTATACGAATAGTGTGCATTACACTCGCAAAAATATATGGGATAAGAAAATACCTGCTACTGGACGAAGTGAAAATACCTGCCACTGGACACAAGTATATCTCAACCCAAGACAAGACAAGGCTCATTTGAACAACATTTTTGGACTAAGAAAATGACCAGGCCGGAAAAATAGTTTCTAGAATTGCACCCTGAGCCACAAGATGCTTCAAAACTTTCGTAAATATTACACGCATTTGCAGCCCGGGCAGGGTGAAATTCTAGGATTCATATCATTTATTCATATCGATTCGTATATTCATTATCGATCAAGCTGACTCTAACATTAGATTAAAACATATCAGCTGAGTTATAAAGGAATACTCTAGACTCGCGTCTCATAATCCTATTTCAGTAATTGCATAGTCTCCTTTACTTCTATCATACCCCATAATTTCTCACGCCTCTCCCATTCCCCCCTGAGCTCATATGATTATCAACAATTATCGACTTCTTAGTTTTACCACAGGACGGAAAATTCGATTGATTAATGAAACACGTGCCAAGGAGTATTTCGCAGGCTATGAAGAGTTCAGTGATAACGAAGCGGTGAGGTACACCGTACACTATCAAATAAGTGAGTAGTCTACGTGCAAATATCGACACTTCAGCGCTTGTGTGTGTCAACCTAACCTAGTTTGTAGCGGCGAAAAGAGCGCGTCAGTGCTTCGTCCGCTCTCTGCTCGTAGTGTTTAAGATAGGTCACTGTTGCCTGTTGGAACAACATCTCCCACTACGAGTTTAACGAACTACAATACCAGTATAACGAACACACGAACTTTCTACGAAAGGAAATACATCGTAACATACGGACAAGTATACGAACTTTCCATGATTATAACGAGCAACATAATACTGTGTGTGCCTGTGTGGCAGCGATGTAGCGCGCTGTCTTCATCGTATGAGGAAGGCCTTGAGTTTGTTCAATACCGGCCGTATCGGCTCAAAATTTAAATGCTTCCTCGCACTGAAACACTGACTGTCGTGAGTGCTATCTGAACCTAAATGTTCTGACGGTGTTGCGATAGTCACGTCAGCAGACGAGGAGTTGCGATAGTCACGCTAGTATAGGTCATCGGAGGCTTAATTTTGTGTAATTGAGCATCGGGATTTCATAGTCGAAGATTAGCAATGAACCATAATCTTGGAATCTTTCTGGAAAAGTTCATCATCAAAAAGTTCCAATAGTTTTAAATTAGTAGTATATTTACAGTTTCATCATCCAGCACTGCATTCGAAATATCGTCTACTGAGGCAACACGATTCTGACTTTCAAACGTACGCGGCCCAGAATTGACAGGCGTGAAGAACATTTCATTTTTCCATCAGGTCAAAACCGACAGGACAGATTCAGCATATAAATAAACTAAAGACATTGATTAACATGAACCTGTAGAGCGAGTGCATTGCACCTAACCATTAACAAGAACCTGTGGAGCTAAAGCGATTACATTGCACCTAACCATTAACAAGAACCTGTGGAGCTAAAGCGATTACATTGCACCTAACCATTAACAAGAACCTGTGGATCTAAAGCGATTACATTGCACCTAACCATTAACAAGAACCTGTGGAGCTAAGGCGAGTACAATGCACCTAACCATTGACAAGAACCTGTAGAGCTAAAAGCGAGTACAATGCACCTAACCATTGACAAGAACCTGTAGAGCTAAAAGCGAGTGCATTACTGCACACGCGGCGGCCTCTCTCTGCACACGCGGCGGCCTCTCAAGCGGTCGTCATTAACCACGCAACACAATTCAATTCAACGAGCTTATCCTGTCATGGAAAGTTGTGGTGCTTCTGGTCGGCTCACAAATGTTTATTGCTCACACAGCAGCAGCAGCAACAGCAACAACAACAGCAGCAGCAACAGCAACAGCAACAGCAGCAGCAACAACAACAACAGCAGGAACAACAGCAGCAGCGACAGCAGTAGCAACCGCAGCAGCAACAACAGCACCAGCAACAACAGCACCAGCAACAATAGCACCAGCAACAACAGCACCAGCAACAACAGCACCAGCAACAACAGCACCAGCAACAACAGCACCAGCAACAACAGCACCAGCAGCAACAGCAACAACAACAGCAGCAGCAACAGCAACAACAACAGCAACAGCAGCAGCAGCAGCAGCAACAACAACAGCAGGAACAACAGCAGCAGCGACAGCAGTAGCAACCGCAGCAGCAACAACAGCACCAGCAACAACAGCACCAGCAAAAACAGCACCAGCAACAACAGCACCAGTAACAACAGCACCAGCAACAACAGCAGCAACAGTAACCACAGCAGCAACAGAGAGTACAGTATAGAAACAACAGTAACAGCCGCAACATCACCAACAACGACAGCAACAACAACAGCAGCAGCAGCAGCAGCAGCAGCAACCGCAGCAGCAAGAGCAGCGACAGCATTAGCAGCAGCAACAGCAGCATCAACAGCAGCAGCAACAACAACAGCAGCAGCAGCAGCAGCAGCAACCGCAGCAGCAAGAGCAACAACAGCATTAGCAGCAGCAACAGCAGCAACAACAGCACCAGCAACAACAGCAGCAGCAATAGCAGCAGCAAAAACAGCAGCAGCAACAGTAACCGCAGCAGCAACAGTGAGTACAGTACAGAAACAACAGAAACAGCAGCAACATCAGCAACAACGGCAGCAGAAACAACAACAGCAACAGCAACAACAGCAGGAGCAACAGCAGGTACAGCAACAACAACAGCAGTAACAGCGGGCAGAGTACAGCAGCAGCAACAACAACAGCAGTAACAGCGGGTATGTAAACAGCAGCAACAGCAGGAGCAACAACAGCAGCGGGTACAGTAAAAGCAACAACAGAAGCAACAGCAGTAGAAACAGTAGCAGCAACAGCGGGTACAGTCTCAAGCAGTCTAACTCATCAATCAACAGATATTTTTCCCCTCTAGAAGTGTTTTCACAGTAGCATTAAAATTTCCGCAAGAAACTTCTTAGGCCTAAGCTACCATCAAAATCAAACTTCGACATTCTGGGCATCTTTCTACTATCTAACTTTTCTAACTGACGCAACAAAACATCTATTTCCACTTCCTTATTCCAACCCGACCTACTAAGTTTCTTTACCTTATTGGTGCTACGTTTCTTATCACAGAAGCTATCAGTTTTCTCCAAGTCTGATGTTTCATCGCTGCTGGCTGTTTCTAGTAAAGATGATACATTGATACCTTGGAAGAACTCTGATTGGTTCGGTACATCTACATTACGCAAAACATTCCCAATCTTTGGTATAACACCAGTTCCACTGATATCAGTTGCACAAGCCTCACTAGCTGATTTCCCATCTAGGCTTGAAGGATTAAATCTACCTACTTTTTCCTTAAAATCAAAGAGCCTTTCCTTTGCCCTGGCAGACAAATTGCTACAATCATTTAATCCTATTTTGTCTCAAGAAATCAAGACTCTCGTATACAACTTTTTTCTTCCATATCTACAACTGGTATAACTTCAGCTGCACCGTCACCGTTCAGAGACATTAAACAGATTCCTCAAAAAGCGGCTATGCGAAGGCAAGCAAAGCCAGAGAAGGCAAGCAAAGGCATAGAACCTAAAAAATATAAATGATCACTACAGAGAGTGATACTGTACAATCTGCAATTGCTCACCACCTATAGGAACCAAAGAGACCTCCAACTATTCTATGACGTACAACCCATCACTCTCGGATGTGGATTCAGCCAAAATAAACTATAAAAATGTCATCACTCTTCTCATTCAAGGGGACACCGAATCATTCACACTTAGCTATGATGTCCACACATGAGCCACCGTGGAGACAAAATTCTTACCGGTAGGCCATTTTGCCTGAGGAAACTAGCAAAACCAAGATGACAACAAGAAGGCGTCATGGCAGCAATATGTTACGATGCCCGAACCAACTGGGCGTAACGCGAGACTTTATCCTATCCGCAATGACCCAACCACGGTTCGTTGCACTTATTTCAGGTCAACACGGTAACCGACAGGAGAATAAGGACAATCAATGCGTAATTTTCATTCAACAACGACGATAAGATTAACAGAGTGCGTGTTTTAGGTCATACCTAAAACATAAAAACTAAGAAGGCATTTTCACACATCTATAGCTATACGGATTGACATCACACTAATATATTCCAGGTCACAATGAAGCACACAATATTGCTCCTATTTATAAATATCAAATTATCCCGTGCTCAGTACACACACCTACCCCGTATGGTGGCGCAGGTCGAATGATCCTATATAGAGCTGCGACTATTCCGCAATATCCGCAATACAGAGTGGATCCGGCAACACCGCACGGAAGTCTAAAGCCTTTTCATTAAAAATAAATATCAATGTAAAAGACATCAATAAAAGTTGCATTTCCCTCCTCTACAATGTAAATTTAAGTAAGTTAAGAAAGAACGTAAAGTTAAAGTCAACCTTGGCAAGAATAATGAACAGCAAGATTACAGTATGGGAAGACACGGTTGCAACGACAGATTGATGATGTCGAAGTCGACAAAGGGAAAAGATTTAGGAGTTAATATCGACAATGAGTTAGAAATTTTCTAAGCATATTGAAGGTGAAGTTAATAAAGCCAATAAACGACTTGGACTGATCAGACGCTCTTTCGAGTTCCTAGATGCAGAAGCGATGAAGCAGTTGTTTGTTGCTGTCGTGCGCCCGAACCTAGAGTTTGGAAACGACCTGTGGCACCGAAATTTGAAATAGACAAAAAATTTAATAGAGAGTGTTCAAAGACGCGTAACAAGGATAATTCCGGGTTTGGAAGGCAAGTCCTATGAGGAAAGATTAAAGATTATGAAGCTTCCAAGCCTCAGTTATCGACGTCTGCGTGGGGACCTTATTGAAGCATACATGTATACTCATGGCTTATACAAGGTCCCAGAAGGATTACTAGAATTTGAAACAAGAACC
>NW_025941080.1:0-807 GCF_000764305.2 Hyalella azteca
CATCTTAATCGCCTTCGCGATTAAGAAAATAAAAATTAACAAAAGTCAACTTCCAAAAATGGTAAATTAATTAAATTAACTTACCTGGAAAATTAACTTCCAAAAAAACTTCCAATTAACAAAAATTAACCTCGCCTTCGCGATTAACAGTGCAGAAGATGAAATACTCCGCTTTTACGTCCTAATATTTACCCAAATTAAATCACGAGTAACACTACAAGAGATGGAAAACTCGCATAAAGCTCTCCCCATTCATCCTAATTCACGTACAAATAACACTACAAAAGATGAAACACTCGCTTATATTCTAAACAATTGACCCATATTAATGTGAGAATAACACTACAAAAGATGAAATACTCAATTATATTTGAAACAATTGACCCATATTAATGTGAGTATAACACTACAAAAGATGATATACTCACTTATATTTAAAACAATTGACCCATATTAATGTAAGTCTGTCGCCCACAGGAGGGTGCCGAGTGTGTGGCAGCAGCAGCGAGTCTCTGCGCGTGTGTGCAGGTCTCCTGGGCGTGGACCCCAACCATCTGAACCAGGCGCTCCTGTCGCGGGTCATGCAGCCGAGCAAGGGCGGTCATAAGGGCACCGTCATCATGTGAGACTTGGTGGTCATAAGGGCACCGTCATCATGTGAGACTTGGTGGCCATAAGGGCACCGGCATCATGTGAGACTTGGTGGTCATAAGGGCACCGGCATCATGTGAGACTTGGTGGTCATAAGGGCACTGTCATCATGTGAGACTTGGTGGTCATAAGGGCACCGTCATCATGTGAGACTTG
>NW_025941080.1:1647-5141 GCF_000764305.2 Hyalella azteca
GCGTCAGGTTTGCCAATCATAACAATCAGAACAACATTACCGCGTGCGCAGCGCAAGATCAATCATTCGTGTGATTGCACTTCAGTCTAGGGATGTCAATCATAATCAGTCGGGTCGAGGCACGCTACTTCTAAAGCGGATTGTTAAGAACTAGCTTGTCAAGAACTAGCTTGTTAAGAACTAGCTTGTCTGCGCTAATTGCTGCCGTGTCATCGTTAAGGCAATTGCTGGACATCGCGTGTCAGGTCACTGAGCTGGACCTGCTGCCGCGCTCCACAGCTGGATTGTGTTCCAATAACGACTGCTGGATCAGCGTGCTGGATTACTCTGATGACCTTTATCATTTACAGCCCAGCTACATCTTAATGCAATGACTGTCTCTTATACACATCTAGATGTGTATAAGAGACAGTCCCTGGAGGGACTGGCGCAGGAGGCAGGCAACCAGTTCATCAGAGGGCTCTTCATGTCGGGCGCCGCGCCCTCCTCTGCCCGTGGCAAGCTCACCTTCATCTCCATCGCTGCCAAGTTCAAGACGCAACTTCAGGAACTCATGGATAAACTCATGAGCACTGTTAGTGCCTTCTGTGTTGTGTTCGTTATTATTGTTATTATTGTTGGTAATCATGACGCAACTTTAAGAACTCATGGATAAACTCATGCGCACCGTCAGTGCCTTTTGTGTTGTGTTCGTTATTATTGTTATTATTATTAGTTTATCAACGAAGAAGGTTGTTGTCTTAGAGGGCTTGTTACTTACTGAGGAAACTATTAATATGTTTGAAGATAAGCAAAAAATACGGTCTACATGAGCACCTTCATGTTGCTTTCACTCTCCACACGAGCACTGTTTGGGCAATGAGCATATTATGTATGAGAACTTAAATGCATGCTCTTTACGCAACAAGCGCTTACACACCTCTCTTCGTGTGTTTCGCATTATGCCATAGGTTTAGCATTTATAACATTTAAGCCAGTTAGCAGTAAAATATGACTTTGTCACTTTTGGCCATTTAGTCAGAAAATATTAGCCAGTTTGTCCAAAAATAGGACTTCGGCCAGTTGGTCGTTAAAATCATTTTGCTGACTTGCTGGCCAGCTAGCTTTATAAAATATGATTTTTACTTCATTTGGCCCATTGAACCTAAAATACAACTTTACCCCATTTTGTCAGTTGTAAAATACGACTATATATCTAATATATTCGCAATTGCAGGGCACGAGCTTCGTGCGATGCATCAAGCCCAACGTGAAGATGGTGGACCACGAGTTCGAGGGCGGACCAATCCTGTCGCAGCTGCAGTGCTCGGGCATGACCTCCGTGCTAGAGCTCATGCAGCAGGGCTACCCTTCCAGGGCTCCCTTCCATGACCTTTACCACATGTACAAGCAGTTCCTCCCTGCCCAGCTCTCGAGGCTCGACCCCAGACTCTTCTGCAAGGTCTGCTCAGGCTTAAACTAGGTCTAGATAAGGCTAGTGTTCGTGGTTTCTGTTGATAAATTGATGGACTTTTTTTTAGAGATTCATAAAATCAGTTTGTACACAATGTCATGTGCCTTTACTGATCACGTAGTAAATCTCCCGGTTTATTTAACAAAATTTTGTTATTTCTTTGGGTAATTGACTAATTTCTAAGCATTTGGTATTCAACCGTCGATGATTGGTACTCGGATTAATTTGAACTAGATTATCCGAGTACTTGGACTAATTTGATCTAGATTATCTGAGCACCTTCAAAGTTTTCGACCCTCTGAAGCTCCTCATTTATTTATCTTTTTATTTGGACAGGCTCTGTTTCGTGCACTGGGTCTGGATGAGAAGGACTTCAAGTTCGGCTTAACGCGCGTGTTCTTCCGTCCCGGAAAGTATGCAGAATTCGATCAGATTATGCGCAGTGACCCTGAGAACCTGAAGCTCCTTGTTGACAAGGTGCGCCGCTGGCTGTTGCAGTCACGCTGGAAGAAAGCCATTTGGTGCGCCCTCTCTGTCATTAAACTCAAGTATAAAATCATCTACAGACGTGNAGGAGAGAAGTAGGGTCGTATAGGCCTGGGGAGAGAGAAGTAGGGTCGAGATGTGTATAAGAGACAGGGTCTCGTGAGCTAGAGATGCTGGTCTTGTTGCGTCTCGTGGCATGAGAAGAGGTCTCGTGAGCTAGAGATGCTGGTCTTGTTGCGTCTCGTGGCATGTGAAGAGGTCTCGAACTGGTGGTCTTTTCCTGCGATCTATTTTGCAACATTTTTTTTAAATTGAAGTTTCTCTATTTCTCTGTTTGATGTCGTTATTTTGTAAGATTTTTTTCAATTTAAAGTTTCCCTATTCTTCTATTAGATGTCTGTTTCAGTAATCTAGTCATAATTTGAATTGAAATGTTGCTGAAATTGTTCATCCTTGAGATTTATCGACAATAAAAATAGCAAGTATTGTTGGTAGCGACACTACAGCCTTCCTTGGCCTGGTGCACGCTAGTTGCCTATTGTGCACCCTAACTAGCTAGGTATTAATAGCACATCTTCACTAGTTATCTATGGTTCAATCAAAATTTTTTCTTAGTTGTGTAGTTCGCTACAGACTTGCCTAATTTTGTCTATCCGCCATTACTACGATACTTATCAAGTGTTTCAGCATCAAACCTTGATACTTTCAACATCCATAAATACCACTTTTAGCATCAACATATAATATGGTGATGTGAACATTTTTGTCGACATTTTAGAACCGAGCGTTTGATGTAAAAAGATTAAAGTTATTTAGCCGCGTTATCTTCTGTAAGTTGAACATCAATTATTACAAGGTTCACCCCTAGCAGTTTATTAGTGGTCGTTTGCGAAATTTTTTCGCTAATTTATAGAAGTTTCTCTACTTACTATTTACTTAGTGCCAATATATAATTGCATTTTATTTAATTATCGATTATTTAAAAATCTCTAAATTTCAGCAAGTTTCTCTTAGTCTAGTCAGTAAGGAGCAGCCATGTTAGTCGGCAAACCGCTTCAATGTTTTATAGTTTTGCATTCTTTTAATTTTCGTACAGCTTAGTGACCGCCATCTTGCCGCACTTGTTTCTTCGCCCGCATTTTTTCTGTTACTAAATTTTAATTGTATTTTTTCTCTCGCATTTTTTTTGCTGCTACATTTTAAGTTTTTCACCCGCATTTTCTTTCTTGCTAAATTCTAATTTCATTTTTTTTCCGCATTTTCTTTGCTGCCAAATTTTTATTTATTTCCCCCCGCATTTTCTTCATTGCTTAATTTTAATTTTTAATTTGTTCTCCCATATTTTCTTCATTGCTTAATTTTAATTTTTAATTTGTTCTCCCGCATTTTTTCGTTGCTTAATTTTAATTTTTAATTTTTCTCCCGCATTTTCTTCGTTGCTTAATTTTAATTTTCAATTTTTCTTCCGCATTTTCTTCGTTGCTTAACTTTAATTTTTTATTTTTTCTCCAGCATTTCTTCGTTGTTAAATTTTAATTTTCGTTTCTCCACACCC